>NC_041342.1:23595664-23650664 GCF_004354835.1 Perca flavescens
GTGAGAGTTGTTGCGGAATAGAAAAAAATATTTTTAGCTAGCTAACGTTAACCTTGCTAACGTTAACACTAACGTTAGCTGTAGCAGGCTGGATGAGACCGAATGACTGGAGCTGTCCACCTGATAAGTGTTGAGTTTCAACTAATACTACGAACACTGTATATACTATATAGAAATGTAACGTTACAATTCAACTTTGTTATTACTGTTGTTGTATCGGTATTCATTGTACGTCTGTATTTCTTTTTTCGTGTGTAGACAAGTAAACAGGATCAGTGCATTGTTACAACTAGATGCATTTTTTTAGTACATAAGACTAGAGATGGTCCGATACCATTTTTTGCTTGCCGATATCGATTCTGATACCGGAAATTGCGTATCGGCCAATACCGAGTACCGATCCGATACCAGTGTGTCATATATTTTATTATGTTTTAACAACTGTATACTACTATGCCTGTATGGATGTGATATGATTTCTGTCTTTGTTGTCGGTCTGGTTTAATTTAAACTCTTTGTGAAACATGAACAAACACAAACAATGAACGCCACAGAACTTTCTTTTATTATCCAGTTTGACAGTCAGTTATAACGGAAAAAGAACATAAATGAACTACTTTTACGTAGATTTTCTTTAGGGCTTTATTACGTGGTATTGGATCGATGCATTAACTCCAGTACTTCCCGATACCGATACCGTTTTAGGCAGTATCGGGGGCGATACCGATACTGGTATCGGTATCGGAACATCTCTACATAAGACACATCTCTGACAAATTATTGCAAGACTTTGTAAAGCAAAGTCTACAACATTATGCCCATGTTGCATACATTCAATGTTTAAAATCCCAGTCAACTCGTTACACAAGCTTAATCGCCTATTTGAAACAGTTGTTGTCACACAACATGTCACTCCCTGAATGTGTCACATTCTGTACGGGTCTCTGTTAGGTGGTGATGGGCGACATTCGCCAGTCGTTGCTGCCTCGCGATGTGCTGAGTGCAGCCAAGGAGCTGCTGTATCACCTGGACATCTACATCTGTAACCTGGTGCAGTCAGGGAGGCAGCCTCCTCAGGTCGACTCCAAAACCCAGGAGCTGGTGGAGGAGTTCATTCTGCATGCACCTAAGGACAGAAACACCCCAGCCAGGGTAAGGCATGACCCTCCCAATGCTTGTGCACACCAATATGCAATATATAAACACACACATATGGACAGCAATACATTGTCTGTGTTTTTCTTTTATAGAGGATGAGTGCTCTCCAGGAACTCCAGCTATTGGAGATCATGTGCAGCTGTTTCCAGGAACAGAGCCGCGATACTGTCCGTCAGCTTATGTTCTCCGCCCTCTTTAGTCTTCAAGGCAACCAGGCAGACGAAAGTCGCATGGCGCTGTTAGGCAAGCTGGTGTCCATGGCTATTGCTGTGGGCAGAGTTCCTATCTTGGAATGTGCTGCTACCTGGTTACAGGTGAGAAATCAAACACACTGACATACTGGAATGTGCATAAAACTGTGTTTTGTGTGGGTTTTTATACTTCAATTTGAGTTGTAGACATTGAGTGTGAGGCCAGTCCTGATTGAGTACTTTCGTGTGTGATATATTTCAACTCCTTAGTAGTGCTGGGTACCGAACTTCGATACTTTTAGACACCGACCGAATTACCTCCATAGTATAGAGAATGGAAAAATGCCTTGCTATTTAATACCAAATTTCAATACCTAAGTCAGTAAGCCAATAAAAATGCAGCATGCTTGTACCAAGAGCTAATAAAACTGGTGATTGGCTGTTTAACGTTACACGTAGTAGAGATATGCAGGAAAAACACTATGTTATACATAGTTTATTTTGATAGGCTTGACTACAGTGTGTGTCACATAGGTGTAAAGGAGCTGAAAAAAAGATTTGTACCGTAATGTTGTAATTTCTTTTTGTTAAAATGGATTTTATTATCGTTCAGGAACCGGTAATGTGGTCACTCTATCGGTATTGAAATATTTTTTTATTGAAACAATACCCAGCCCTACTCCTTAGTGCCTCTCTTCATCTGTGGTTATGTGTTTGTGTGCTGTGGATGTACTGAGCATGTGCATCTGGTTGTGTTTGCGTCCTGCAGAGAACCCACCGTGTGTACTGTGTGCGCCTGGCTCAGGTGTTAGTAGACGACTACTGTAGTATGGTGCCAGGCTCGGTGCCCACCCTGCAGAACATCCACAGTGCCAGCCCACGCTTCTGCTGCCAGTTCATCACTGCTGTCACCACCCTCTATGACCTCACCACAGGTGGGATGACACAAAAGTACAAAAACATCTAAAAACTGTGACCTTAAAAAACTATTACTATTGAGATTTGACCTCTTTAAGAAAAATTAATTGGGCAGAAGAAGGAATGCGTTACGTCAACATCTTTTTATAAAAATGGCTGGAAATGTAAAATACCCTGGAATGTTCTCTCACAATGTGAATCATTAACAACATCTTTGTGTGTGTTTTGTGTTTTCAGAGGAGCTCACGCCTCCTTTAGAACTCCTACAGATGATTGTGTCATGGATCCAAGATGACCCTCGTCTAGTCCTAATCACCTTTCTGAACACGCCGCTCTCTGGCAATCAGCCAATCAGCTCACTTGATGTTACACCATTAGGGGGGTTGGTGCGTTGGTGTGTCAAAGCCCCGCTGGCCTACAGGAGAGACAAGAAGCAGGCGTTAACCAATGGCACCACTGAGAGTAAGCCAGAGGTGGGGCCTCTTTTCTCTGCTCTCCATCTGAGTCTCCTACAGGTGTGTGGTGTGGTTGGATATGTTTACTGTACCTACCGTATACATGAATTTGCAGTATGCTAAACACCTCCACCATGTGAAGATAATCATGTAATTTTCTCATGCCATTGTCCGTCTCCTGCCACGATCAGGTCCTCATGCTTTTGCCGAACATACTAAATGAGAAGGGGCTTTACGGTCGCCTGGCGTTGCTCCAGATGGAGTCCCTGGCCGCACTGACCTCAGACCTCTCCAGGCTGTTGGACCAGGCCGACAAACACACGCACGCTTCATCCGCAGATACACGTGCACTGTCTCAGCTGGTCCTGGACCGGCTGGCACAGGCCCTGCAGGTGGCCATGGCCAACGGAGCTCTGCTCTGCTCGAGAGGTAAGATTGTGTAAAGAAAGCTCCAAGTGGTAGAAGTAGAAGCTAGAAAAGTGGATTGAGGAGAGGATTTACATTACAAATTCTTGTCTTGTCATAGATTCCCTCAAAGCCAAAAGTAGCTGCCTTCTTGGGCCTGAGACTGGAAACTAAATGTCACAGATATTCAAATCAAGCTCAGTATATGTGCTCTATTTCTCTCTGTCTTGTCAGTTTCTACTGTGCTGTCTTATAAAGACATGAAATGCTGAGACCTTACAAAGCACACATCCAACAACAAACACTTATTATTTGTGTTTTTTAATTGAGAATGTAATGCTATTATTGTACTTAAAGCTGGTATCTGTAATTTTTAAATTACAAACTGTCAGTTTATTTATTCAGCTTTATTTTACCCAGGAAGTGTCTTGGGATACTTTTTTTACAAGAGATACTTCAATGAATCCATCTGTGCGGTGGAGTCTCATAAATAAAAACAAATTTACAATAGCTGGAGAGTCCCTACTCTGCTATGATAATGTAGATTACTGACGGCTTGTCGGGGCCATACTTGTCCTGGTTGACTGATGGAGTTCATTCAAAACAGAACCTGAAAGCTACACATTTCACACCCTGTTTGTATTTTTGTGAATAAAAAAATGAACCATATACCTAATAGCATCACAGTTTCCTAGCTAGAGCATTTCCCAGTTTCATAGGGACTAAAACCCAAATGGACATCAGGCTTCCACATAACCTACAACATCTCCACCTTCTCTGCTGTAGACCTGTAGAGAGCAACAGTGTGTGAAAAGCTACAGATTTGAGCTTCAAGCGATGTCTAAACAAGTAAATGACTAACTAACTGGTTTAATCGCTCGTCATATGGATTGTCTCCTCATGCTGTGGTGATGTTCGAGTGCTTATTTCATGCTGCCTTGTCTCTACAGAGGACCTGAGAGCCATCTGTTCCCGCCTGCCACACAACAAGTAAGAACCATTAACTGTCCATTTCCCTGGTTACCTGGTTTCAGCTAGAACTATACAGAACAAGAGTATGATATGAATAGCATCGGTTACAGGGTTATATACCTATGTAGAGAATATCTATGTCAATAATCAATACCCCCCTGATAACATCTTCATTATGTGCAAGGTCACACTGGACAGCGCAGGGTGCTAAGTTGAGGTCTAGTAAATTCCCCCAATAAATTACAGATGAAAATAAAACCATTTTACTTAACACAACGCTGTAACTTTATTTGAATACAGATATTAATACCTGTAATTTAACTGTGGAAAAAAAAAGTTTAGACATATACGTACACTTAATTTCTGCTGCCATTTCAGGCTACTTTTCTTATGTGTATCAACCCTCAGACTTTTATTGTGATGTACAAATTGTTTTTTTGTCAAAACACAGACTTTTTTTGTCATCTCTTGCTTTTTCTTGTATGCGTATCCCCAGTTTGCTCCAGTTGGTGTTGTCAGGCCCGGTGATGTACTACAACAACATCCACACCCCTCCACTGGCCTTCAGCCCCCACGCAGCTCATTCCCCCATCGCCTCACACCCCACACACCCCACACACCCCACACACCCCGCACACCCCGGACACACACCTCTAGCCACCCATGCCTCCTCTCACCCTCAGTACCCCGCTCAGCCTTTCATGACGGGAATGCCGTTCCCCTTCCGACCCAGCCACTAAAGGAAATAATGTCGTGTGTGTGTGTGTGTGTGTGTGTGTGTGTGTGTGTGTGTGTGTGTGTGTGTGTGTGTGTGTGTGTGTGTGTGTGTGTGTGTGTGTGTGTGTGTGTGTGTGTGTGTGTGTGTGTGTGTGTGTGTGTGTGTCTATTTGTTGCCATGCATGAATAAATGTATGTGTGAGTGATGTATTATGTATTGTGATGTTAATGAGCAGCTTCTGCTAACAGTCTGCCAGGCTAACATGTTTGTCCAATAAATATTTTTTTACCTCACTCTTGATGTTGTTCTTTATACCAACCACTTGTGGTCACTGTTGTCTTACTCCCAGCTGAGTACGGCAGCTGTCAAATTTCATGTCAGGGCTTTATTTGAATTATTGCAAAATACAAGATGCCATGAAAAGAGAACTTTGCCATAGGCTTAATTATGCTTTATGCAAATATGGTGCTTATGCTGTTTTTTTTATTGTATGGAACGAGTTAAAGAGCTCTTAAATATAAAAAAAATGATTTATTGTTATTATATTGTTTGCATTGTTAGAATAAACCAAACTTTTTCTTTTTTTATAATCAGCATCAAGCAAGAGTTCTGCATTTAAATAAAATAAAATGGAATACACAGATGCTACATGACTTACGTTGAGCACAAAAGGCACAAATATCTAAGGGCTGTTCAACTCTGTCCCAAACTAACGTCATTACGAAACCAAAGATGTCAGAGTCTTTTGGAGCCAAGCCCTGTGTGCATAAGCTTTGCCCTGTTATAAGACAGATAGCATATCGTTCGTCTGCAGCACAGCAAAAAAAAAGATGTTCAACCCTCCCCAGAACCCCAGCTGCCCTCATCCAGGATGAGAATTGCATCATTCATATTAGTCTGCTACTACTTCAACATTTAAGTACATTCCACATTAGTACAAGCGTGAATTGGAGACTCAGTAAGGGTTGTGTTTTGGGAATCCTAATGGACATGCATACATGTACATCCCTGTTTTTTTTCTCTCATGATCTATTTTTATGCATGCTCTACCTGTGCTGAGAAGGAAACAAACATACTGTGAGATGTATTTGTGTGCTGCTGCTGCTGCTACTACTACTCAGTATTGTTGCCAAAATTAGCAGCCACTACTTCCCTATCTATTTAACTAATTATGTCTTACAATGGTGCAGCAGTAATTTCTTCCTGGAACAACTCTTGCCGAGATGTGAAGTCTCAGATCACTTCACTAAGAGTGTCTACATGTTGCAGCACCTTTGATTCCAGCTGTCACCTCACATTGTCTCTCACAAGTGGGTACCGTTAGAGGCTGATTGTACTGTGTTCACATACTGTAGATTGTACCATCTGTAGGCTTCCCCCTCGCAGAGCATATGGGTGGGACAGCGATAAGGATATCTTTTCTGGGAAAATGATGCATAACTGTTAGGCTGGTGGAAGGTGACAACAGATAATATTCGAGTGAAAAAGGCGGGATCGAAGTGAGAGAGAGTGTGTTTGTGTGTGTGTGTGTGTGTTTGTGTGTGTGTTCATATTCATACTAAAGAGACTGTATGAGGTTTGTTCCTATAAAACGTACAGTAGCTATTTGGTGGATGCAGGCTTCCAGTTTCTGTACACTTTGTGTCAATATTAGCAAAATCCCTTCGAAAAGACAGGAAATTACACATGTGTATGATCTTTTACTTTCAACTTCATATATGTGAGATTTTTTTTATCTAATCAGGCTTTCATAGTGTGAACAAAGCTCACAGTGTTTTGTCTTCTACTGCACCTTGTATATGATTGATTATGATTATTCAACCTAAGTTAGGAAATTACTTTGCTGGTGTACCATGACACCAGGCGTGCTAGCCAGAGCTGAATTTGTCTGTTTTGTGTAGTTATAACAGGTTTCATAAGAACAAAGAAATGTTTGTGTTGGTTCACTTCCCACTTGAAGGTGTGCGTTGTGGTTGCATAGGAGGGCTGTCTGTTAACAGCAGCTGCAAAGTCATGGTTTCCTGTAGGACAAAAAAACTCCCAAGGCCAAACACCAAATCTGATTCCTTGAGCTCAATTTTCCAAGCTAACCATAAACCAGATGGGTGAACCTTCATTTTGAATCCCTCTGAATTGACCATGCCAGTTTTTAGCCCTTGAATATCTGCTCTGCTTGGGATTTTATCACATGAATATCACAATGACATGTTAAGCTTAAGCGTGAAACCCTAACGGATTAATTCTCGAAATGACAAAAAAGCAAAAATAGACCATTCCCCTTCCCCTATATCATTTTTTCTGCTAGAACACAGGTGTTCAGTGGTTCATCACACTTCCTCTGTCATCAAAGTAACGGAACACAAATGCGTAAAAATCACTTGCAGTTTCAAAATGAACTGAAAGTATGAATTAATACTTGGAAAATGAGACGACATTAACGTTTATTGGAGGAAGACACTGATTTAAAAAAAAACATCTCTTTCAACAGGCTTTTGGGAATCATGTAATTGACAGTACTGTGAGTGAATGTTTATACAGCATACGGCATCATTAACAGACTTGTTTTGTCAGATCATCATACAGGACTTTATCTATAAAAGATTAAAAGTGTAGCTGTGGTTGCCGTGAGACAACCCTCATTTACTTTTCTCAAAGAAAGAATCAGCGCCACTGAGTTTACATCCTGCAAAGCCTATTATTATTGACTTTACCTCAGAAAGAAAAGGATCTGAGTGTACATTGTTTTTGAAGAGGTCACCAAACCACCTTTAAGGGATTTAGCAGCATTATGGGAAATGGAAGACATTTCCTTCTCATACAGATCTAAACTCTAGCAGCAGTACAGTAGTCACATTATAGCATTACAGCTAAGCTCATCTTGGCTTTAGCCTGTGAAATACACACACACACACACACACACACACACACACACACACACACACACACACACATAACCGGTCAAAAGTTTGGGGTCATTTAGAAATTTCCATTCCACTCCATTACAGAATACATGCTGAGATCAGTTGCATTGTTTTTTTAATCAGGTCAGCAGATTTCAGATTACATTACATGCTTACATAATTGCAGAAGAGTTCTCAACTGTTGTAGAAAGAAGTGGCTGATCTTTAATGCAATATTTACATTGCCCATTATCAGCAACCATTCATCCAATGTTCCAAAGGCACATTCTGTTTACTAATCTGATATCATTTTAAAAGGCTAACTGAGAAAACATTGGAGAACCCTTTTGCAATTATGTAAATTGTTGCATAATGTAATCTGAAAACTTCTGCCCTGGTTAAAAAACAATGCAACTGCTCTCAGCTGGTATTCTGTCTATAATGGAGTGGAATGGAAATTTCTAAGTGACCCCAGAGAGGATGTTATATATATATATATATATATATATATATATATATATATATATATATATATAACATCCTCTCTTTTTTGATCAAATGTTTAATAATTTATATTTATATAAACAACAGCAACGAAGACATGAGACACACTTACAGATATAACATCCTCTCTGATAAACTGTTTGACTCCCCTGTGTCCATGTAGTCCATGATGTGTGTTAGAGCATTAACAATGAGAGGTAGGCACATGCTAACGTGCTAACAGTGACAAACAAGGCTTCAATGCTGATGTTCAGCAGGTAATATTAACCTGGTTTTACTATCTTAGTTAGTCTGATAACGCTCTTAATTTAGCCTGTAAGCGTGCTAACATGTCTGAATATTTGAAGAAAATTTCAGAGCAATCCATCAGATAGTTGTCAATAAACACTCAGTGTCCACTTTATTAGGTGCCCCCGTACAGTCTGATGCAATCCAATATAACTGTTCTGCCATGAAGTCTACTTTTATGTAAGGGTTAATGCACGACGTGTCCATTATCAGATCTCAATGGACACCCTGCAGCCAATCAGAATGGAGTATTTACCCAGAACATGGTAGAAGATGCCTATAATGTTCAATTTGTGTTGACGCTGTCATAGAGGTGTTACTTAAAGTATATTTAGGGCCCGAGCTCTGACAGCGGCAAAGGCCCTATTGAAACTGAATTATTATTTTCTGCAAATGAATCGCCTTTTTGAGGGTCTTAACATACTCAAAAACTCACCAAAATTGGCGGTTGCATCAAGTCTGGTGAAAATGTACGTATTTTAAGGGTTTCGGGAAGAGGTGCACAAAAGTGGCTTGCTAGCACCCCCTACAAAGTTTAAAATAATTGAGCCCCTGCAGTGTGTTTTACGTAGACTCACGAAAGTTGATACACATATGTAGCATGTCAAGAAGTACAAAAAACGTCATTGGAGCCATACCCTAAACCCAACAGGAAGTCCGCCATTTTCAATTCAAAGTTCGAAATCAGTGCAATTTTGGTCATTTCCACATGTCGTACTTTAACAAACTCCTCCTAGAGATTTCATCCGATCATCTTCAAATTTGGTCTGTGCCATCTTAAGACCTTAAAGATGAAAGGTTATTAAAAGAAAAACTTTTCGTCATAGGGCATGGCCGTGGCGGGGCGGCCATTTTGTGCGTTTCTCCATTAAAACAGGAAGTGGGTGTAACTTGAGTGTACATTGTCCAAACGTTTCAGGATTTATTTATTTATTTATTTGAATAGGGACAGATACAAAAAACATAGATTATTACATAAAGAACAATCCGATGCCTGTATCACAGTATTCATGTGATCCTGTATTCATAAGAGTCCAACCCTGAGGACAAATAAAGGCAGATATTTACTCAAACAGGAAGTAGGCCTAAAAGTCAAGGTGCTATACTTTAACGAACTCCTCCTAAAGATTTCATCGGATTGACTTCAAATTTGGTCTGTGTCATCTTAAGACCTTAACGATGAAAAGTTATTAAAAGAAAAACTTTTTTCGTCAAACGCAATGAACGAGAAAGTGGCTGTAACTACAATGTACATTGTCATATCTGCTTGAAATTTCCCACAATCAACAAGAGTCCAGGCCTGAGGACATATACTGGCCAATATTGACTTTTGGTCATAGCGCCCCCCGCTGGCAACAAGAAATCTGCCTTATATAACAAACATCATCGATTTACATGAAACTTATAATGTGTGGTCTACATGTGATACTGAGCCGCCCCCTATACTTTAACCACGCCCACTTACTCAGACCACGCCCCCTTTCATAACATTTGAAATTTAAACTGTAAATATATTATAGTTATGCCGGCAGCCGGCCGCGGAGCCCCGGTAGTGCAGTATCCACAAAGGGTGACTTTGCCCTGGGTATGGAGCCCAGCAGGCTGCCGCTTTCTTGTCAGATTGTGTGGAGCTCCTAAAATCCGACACGTCTTACCAAATTTGCAATTAGCCATCAATTTTCATAAAACGGCCCATATTTGAGCTTTATGTAGTTGATTTCTCGCATAAAAAAGTCTCAGAAGTGAATTTGGTAACGAAACAGCAGTGTCTGAAATATGAGATTCTGTTGCATCTCTAATGTGTGTGTGTATGGCGATTCGCTCAACCAATCAGCGCTCGTCTCTAATGTGTGCGTATGGCAATTCGCTCAACCAATCAGTGCGCAGCTCATCTAAATATTCATGAGCATACCATATTTGGAAGAAAAGCTCTTGTTACAAATAGGGCCAAAACACAGGGATGCATAAGGGCCAATAAAATATCAACCAGGCCATTTTCAGCCCAACCAATGTTACATACCCCATTAGGAGACTATAAGGAACAGTGTGAAATACCCTATATAATCATTCTATCACCCCTTTAAGGTAGAGTCTTGTGTGAGGTGTCATTGAACTCAGCAGAGAGTTCCTTCTTCATTGCTGATGGTTTGGCCTGCCCCCTATGTTTAAGCCACGCCCCCTCTCATAACTTATGACCCGTTTAAGGTAGAGTCTTATGTGAGGTATCAATGAACTCATGGTGATGATTTGCAGTGTCTGAGTGCCGCGCAAATGCACGGTTGCAAGGAGCAGCGTCCGCCAGTAACCCCGACGCGCGCAGAGGCGCAAGGGCCTGTCCAACGCTGGTTGCAGCTTTAATTGTTATCATTAAGTTCATTAGTGGTGGCGTTGTACTGCATTATATTTAGAGGTGTTTCTAATATTCTGCATCCCTTATGTATGTAAATGGGGAGGACAACAAAATAGAAACACTTCTCAATATAAAGTAGCCCAGTACAAAACGACCTTTAATATGACCTCAGTAATAAACATGAATTTAAACATTTTAACATGAACAGCAGGAGTTTTGTAAATATGTTGTATTGGATTAAATTAGATTGTACTGGTATATGTAATAAAGTGGACACTGAGTGTATTTCACTCTGAACCACAACGTCAACCTCGTATGTAATAAATCTGTAGAATTTGCAGATATTATACAACTTTTATAAAGGAAGTTATTAACTTATCTGAAGTTCCTCAGTAATGGTAATAGTTATAATCTCTTATCAAACGTCTCCTTGTCCTACAATAGATGGGGATACTCTTACTTAGTCGGTTAGCTGTAATCATTTAAAAAAACAAATACATTTGTTGTGCTTCTGCTTTGGACTGCAACCAACAGTTAAATGATTATTTCAAAACGTTCAACTTTGTATTTATTCTGTAAAGAAGATGTTTTCCTTCTCATGCAGAGCTAAACTCTAGCAGCAGTACAGTAGTCACATTAGCATTACAGCTAAGCTCATCTTGGCTTTAGCCTGTGAAATATATATTTATATATATATAACATCCTCTCTTTTTTTTGATCAAATGTTTAATAATTTGTAACATACATACATACAAACAACAGCAAAGAAGACATGAGACACTTACAGATATAACATTCTCTCTGATAAACTGTTTGACTCCTCTGTGTCTATGTAGTCCATGATGTGTGTTAGAGCAGTAACAATAAGAGGTAGGCACATACTAACGTGCTAACAGTGACAAGGCTTCAATGCTGATAACGCTCTTAATTTAGCCTGTAAGCGTGCTAACATGTCTGAATATTTGAAGCAAATTTTAGAGCAATCCATCAGATAGTTGTCAATAAACACTCAGTGTCCACTTTATTAGGTGCCCCCGTACAGTCTAATGCAATCCAATATAACTGTTCTGCCATGAAGTCTACTTTTATGTTAGGGTTAATGCACGACGAGTCCATTATCACATCTCAATGGACACCCTGCAGCCAATCAGAATGGAGTATTTACCCAGAACATGTTAGTAGATGCCTATAATGTTCAATTTGTTTCGTAAATATGTTGTATTGGATTAAATTAGATTGTACTGGTATACGTAATAAAGTGGACACTGAGTGTATTTCACTCTGAACCACCATGTCAACCTCGTATGTAAAAAAACAAATACATTTGTTGTGCTTCTGCTTTGGACTGCAATCAACAGTTAAATGATTATGTCAAAACGTTCAACTTTGTATTTATTCTGTAAAGAGGATATTTTCACATGTAGGGAACTAAGATGTTGCATGAGGGGTTTCCTAATCATTTCAACACAGTGGTTTGGTCTTGCAGTCTCCCGAGTCTGTGGGTGCATACTGTTTTGTAGGCTACATGTGTTTCTTAGTAACTAAAAAAATATTTCCATTAAAAGTCTAGAACCGCCTCCACCTTGCATTCTCTTTTTCTGAGAAAACATTTCCTGTACGGTTTTCGCACAGTTGGTGTATTGTTACAGTGCCATGACTAGTGCCTACATGTGGAAATCTGTTAGCTTGCTGTGCTGCTCACCTCTAACAAGAGTGGCAAGTAATAATTACACAGAAAAAAGAGACAATTCAATCTGCAGACAGTCTCTATGGTGACTTTACATTCTTGGCCTGGGACAGCATGAAACTACAACGACTGGCTGTGAAAAATGCTGTTGAACTTTCAGAACTTTAAATCCTTGACTGTGAGGCAGCTGTTTCTAAAAGAGGATATAAACAAATTCCCATCTTGTTCACTGTGTTGTTTAGCAGGAGATCCATTGATTTATTTCTGTAGTCTTGTGTAAAAACATGCATGTTCTAAATAAACAGTTGACTTTAAGGTGGTGGTGGTTGTTGTTATTGTATATAGCTATCTAGAAAATATCATTATTATAGTATAATTGCATGGCACTTGAAATGATAAAAGCAATAATGGAAAGTGACCCAAAATGTGGGAAAATTATGCTGTGGGAAAAATATTAAACTTGAGCTCTGTCCCTCCTAATGACTGGTTTGCACAAAATATACATTAGCAGCCTGGCACCAGGCATAAACATGTAATTACTGAAGATACCCAAAAGAACAATTATAGGGACAGTAACACAACCTTACTAGAGCTGTTTTGGTTCAAGAACCAATAATTAAAAGTGATGGTAAATAAATGGGATTGCTCAAAAAATGAAAAGAACCACCTTTTTACAGAGATTTACTAATAATTTACCACCACTGGCGTCTACTTTGCTCCTGCCCTCTAGAAATGCCCAATCCCATGCTGTTGATCTGTCAACCCTGTCTGTATGGACATAACAGTGGGTAATACAATAACCAAATGATCAATATTGTCTCCATTTTAAGCTGCTGGAACAGGAGTTGTGTTTTTCTGTTAAATAAAGGCCAATCAAACTACTACTAAATCTTGCACATTAAGCTTAAATTGTATTAAACACTGCATTAGTCGTGGATATTAGAAAAAGGAGCTCAAAATAGTGTAGTCGACAACTTAACTGGAAAAGAAATCTGTGCTTCTGACTTAGTCAGCACACTGAACAAAATAGGCCTGTACTCACTTTCCTACAGATGATATTTTCACAGCTGCAGCATAAAAAAAACACTATTTTGTGGCCTGTGGGGTCTGAAAAGTTAACAGACCTCGGCACACTGGCGTTATGTTTGTTCTCATTTCAAGGTGAGCTGCAGATGGAAGTCGCCGATGTGTCTGTGACACACTGGGGGTCATTCAAGGTAGTCCATGACTGAGGTGAACCCTATGCTCTTTTTCCAAGCTAAAATACTGGTGTGGTTATGTTATTTATATTGCTTATAGTGTTTGTCTATAATATGCAACATTAACTGTATATATATATATATATATATATATATATATATATATATATATATATAAAAAATCATTATTTTTCACTTTTTATATTATTCAATTTGTCACTCATTGTATGGCTATAATATTCATATAGGCCTTATAGACTAATATTCCTATAGGCAAATTTAAGTAAATCCATCAAATAAATAGTCCAAAGTGCAAACTCCAAATTTTTCCTTAAGAAATATAGTAAAGGTATAAAGTAGCACAAAATGGAAATATTCAATAAACAAGTACCTAAAAATTGAACGTCAGTTAAAGTACTACTTTCTCACCTACCTAAGAAAATAGGTACTTTCCACCACTGACAGTGACCTTATTTCAACTTTATGGTTTTGTTTCATCTCAAATAGTGCAGTATAGTTTTAATTAACATTTTAAAGTTATCTTCTCAAATATATAATTACTTTACAACAGCTTACTTCTTCATTTGAATTAGTGCAAACATATGGGGTAAGACAGTGATTCCCTCTTCTTGTGTGTAGGCTTTATAAACCATTCTGACAGTGTCAGAAAAGCACGTGGACACTCAGCCACAAGTACCCTTCGCCTGCTCTCAACTCTCTTAATACATCCACGCTCTCAACCGGTAGAATCTCGCGATGGTCTATAATTTTTTTTTTTTCAGTCATCACAGTACGTAATCATATAAGATAAGACAAAAATATGTACAAATAATATAATCTGAAAATAAATATGAGGGTAATAATCTAAACAGAGATAAATAAAGTATACAAAGGAACAAAAGAGACAGACTTTCGAACTTCGTTAATAATATAAACAGCAAGAGCACTTAAATAAATTTAAGTAGACATCAGATAGTCTGAAGCACGGTGTTGATCTGGAAGATTTTGCCTTATGGATATGGAACTTACCTAATAAAATAAAGAGATTTACAATATTACATAACATTCTATCTTTACATTCAAAATAGGTGCGATGGTCTATAATTTATAGGGCGCGAGAACAAGCAGCAAGAAAGGAAGTGACGTTGTAGCTACGTATGTCTTGGTAGTAAGCATGGACCTATCCGGCATCCGATAGGTATAATTGGAAGCAGCGTGGTCAAGGGCACCGTCTGAACGAGACAGATAGGGAGGAAGCAGCAAGGAGAGGAACCTCGTGTCAAAGCCAAAGGCTGATTAAAGGGAGAAGTCTGTCGTTTTGAGCTGTGTTGAAGACAAGGTGAGAATTTTATCTGTGTCAAACAGCTGCAACATTTCAAACTGTGCCGGGGAGGGATTCAAGCTTATTGTACTAATATATAACGTTAACGCTACAAGACTCAGAGCTGCGTATAGACATAACGTTAAGCCTTCGTTTTTCTTTGGAGAGTGTGTTAACAAATGCCACATAAATCGCATTTTTAGTTTACTCCATTTAAGTAACTTTAAGTAATGTTACCCTAATGAATGAAATCCTAACGTTGTCGTGCCCGAGCACGTTCAACAAAGCACACAGCAGGGTAGTCGGTTACGCCACCTGTCACTTTTTTTTTTAAGACATGTCTCCTCTCTACTTCATTATATTGTAGAGAGAAATCGGTAGCGTGGGTTATCACGTTGCCAATGCAACAAGGGCGCCATAACGAGGGAAGCCAGTGGTCACGTTCAGCTGAGGGATCTGCTCTGTGCTGGTGTTAAATACAGCTTGCTTCTCTGAATGACCCTTCCTGCTTTGGGGTAACCGTGTCAGTAGGTAGACATTATACTGACCTTGACAGGCAATAATAGGTTGTTGCATAGATAAGCTACCTGCAGTATTCATAGCTGTTAGACTATGTAATTAATCCTAAATGTCTGTCCATATTTAGGTGAAGCTATAGAGCGATTTGATGCTCAGATGCCTCTCAGAGACGTTATGTTAACATATGGTAGGACTTGAGCTATATTTGGTTATGGACTAGTTTGTCCCTAAGGCAGTATAGTGTGGTATTAATCATTACTGGAACGTTCAACACACACTGTTCAGACTAGCAGCAGGTGAACTTGACAAGCCTGTTTCCTTTCAGTTTGTCCTGAAAAGAGCAATTAATTATTGTCCCTTTTGCATTTAAGGTCACACACACTTAAAACAGTTAAAATTATTTAGTTTATGAAAATACCTGTTTGCAGTTTTTAAAGTATCTGTTGTTGTTGTTGTAGTAGTAGTAGTAGTAGTAGTAGTAGTAGTATAAGTAATTTGAATGTATTTTTTTACTTTCTCACATTTTGATAAACGTCTGCCACAAGGTTTAGTGTGTACCCAGCGTTGCAATATGGGAAATGTTAAGTTATCATACCAGAGGCTTGTGATCATCATATTTTAAATAAAATTATCGTACAGAAGTCCTAACCACGAGAACAATTGGGTGTAGGCTTATGTGTAATTTTACAAATCGTGGATTGAAACAACTTTTTTGACACGCTTACAAATCTCCCAACATCGGGGTGACGTGTTGCATGGAAGGGGGCGCCTAAGTCCCATCAGTCTGACAATGTTTGTAAAAACCTACTATTACAAAATCAATTTCAAGACAGCCCGATTTGAAGCCTGTTTATATTCTGCATGAATTGTTAAGGCCATAAGCTAAGTTAATTCAGTAAATACTGGTGCATTCAAAACAACTCAACTTGAACACAGCATACCTTTTAGCGAGAAAGTTCAAGTTCCACCTCCAAATCACTCTGTGGCTGCAGCAGGAGAGGGAGACAGCCGTGCTCCGAGCGCAGACTAAAACCAACTACTAATGGTATATTGGTCAAATTATCGTACATTATGGCACTTTTGGCATTATTGATTGTATTTGCACAGAGGCCAAAGTTATCTACAAATACGATAATTATCGTACATCTGGCAACGCTGTGTGTACCTGATGGACAGACACTGTGACGCCACCTGGTGGGGCCCCTCTGTATATAGTGAGGACCCACTATTGTGAAAGTGACCACAAGACCCTACATTTAGTTTTTTCTAAACTGCTTAAAGCGTAACTCTCGCCAAAATGCAACCTAAGGGCTTTTTGTGAATGTACCCGAGTCAAACTTTCATTTAAAAGCATATTTAGGACGGAATTGCCACTTTTAAGATTTACGGTATTTTTATTATTCGGTCAAATGGCCTTTTGAATGGGAGTGCTAGGGGCACTTTTATGCTAGCCTCAAAATAGCTATTTTTAAAACACTAAGAAGGCTTGACACAACATGGAACTTTGCTGAAAGTATCACCACGGGCTCTACACCTTAACGAAAGCATTGACAACATTGTGTACCCAGAGTTTACTAAAAAAGGTTTTGAACAACTCACCGTAGCGCTTGTTTCCGGCCGCAGCGATTTTTATCAGTCAATCGATTTCCGAATGCAATGTAACAGGCAGGAGAGTAAAGATGGAAAGCTCCTAAAGCTTAGTTCCATATAAATGCACAGATTATTTCTTGTTGTCGGTATTTTAAAACAATATTGACTTTGTAGTTGAAAAAGGAGCCTCATATGGAGTCTGTCCATTTGCATTCGGCTATCAACTCGTTTTGACTGCCGAGGTGGTAGCGGCCGGAAACAACATGAGCTACGGTGAGTTGTTCAAAACCTTTCTTTTAATACGGTAAATCTTAAAAGTGGCGATTCCGTCCTAAACATGCTTTTAAATGAAAGTTTGACTCTGGTACATTCACAAGAAGACCCTAGGTTGCATTTTGGTGAGAGTTACGCTTTAAATCTGACAAGACCTCCATTGTCTCCCCTGCATGGAATAGAACCACAACCTGTGTTGCTCCTATAATTCAGAATGTGCAGCTGTTTTAATATTTGTGCAGACTTATACATGCCTGCCTCACCGTTCTACTTCTGGCTCTTTTTCCCATGAGCTATTTGGAGCTTTCCCCAGTGTGACTCTCACATGATTTGGCTCGATGGTGTTTTTAAGCCCACCCAACGTCTCCTTCCAGGCAGCGCTGCGACCGTTGACTTCAAGGCCCCTAACCCTAACCTTAACCCTAACCACAACCATAACCATTGCCTAATCCTAGTGCCTTCCAGGCAGCGCTGCCTGGAAGGAGAAATTGGGGGCTTAAAACACTGATAAACCATGATTTGTCACTGCTCAATGACTCAAACGCATCCTTGACCCTTCTCCTCTCCTGCTGCCCCATTGTTCTTTTTTCTCGATTTCTTTTTTTTTTTTTTTTTTTTTTGTCTCCCACACCTCACATTTTTTTCTCCCTCGACAATGTTTCCTACCCCTGTCTCTCTGTGCCTTGTTCCTCAACTTGTTCACTCTCCAAAGTTGGGTGGAAACAGTTATTTTGCAAGAAGCCAACAGGATTAGACCAATTTGTGATTTTTAAGTGTTTTAATAGGGCTTTTAAAAATTGTAATGTCCATGACTATATTTTGATTTTAGTTTTCAAACCATTTAATTTAATCTCGTCCAAGACATGGGTGCACATTCTGCTCAAAAAAACCTTTGATTTAAAACCGTGCTATTTCCTTATACTTTGCATGTTTCCAGTTAAGGCTCAACCACTAGTTGGACAATCTTTTCCCTTAATTGTATGGCATTTGGCTCCAGAACGCCTCTTACTGTAACAGAAAGAAGGAAATGGAATTTTCTTGGTATGATGGGAGTGATCTTTTATTTATTTATTTATTTATTTTTACCATAAGTACAAATCACTTCACGCTGTTTTTATGAAATGTAATAACATATTGTTCTTGCATCAGTTGAAGAACTCCCAAAATGCCAGATGAGAAGGCCGGTTGTCTTTTGCAAGCTGACTTTACACTTAAACACAAAGGTGTATTAAGAGCCTCACCATTTGCTGATGGCAAAGCCCTATAGACAGACAGGTTAGGTCTTTGATACTATAATAGTAATTATGTTAATCATCGTTATGGGAAATGTATAGTGGTTGCACTGAATAGTAGTAATTATGTAATGGTATGACTAAATTTGTTTGACTGTAGTGATCATTAGTAAATGGTCATCTCAGCAGTTTAAAATGCATGACTACCTTTGTGATTGCATGCATGTTTGAAATTAATTTAGTGAACAAGTGTGATTGATTCAGTTATTATATGAAGGGCGTTTTTACCTCCATGACTATATTTTGATTTTAGTTTTCAAACCATTTAATTTAATCTCGTCCGAGACATGGGTGCACATTCTGCTCAAAAAAAACTTTGATTTAAAACCGTGCTATTTCCTCATACTTTGCATGTTTCTAGTTAAGGCTCAACCACTAGTTGGACAATCATTTCCCTTAATTGTATGGCATTTGGCTCCAGGAACGCCTCTTACTGTAACAGGAAGAAGGAAAGGGAATTTTCTTGGTATGATGGGAGTGATCTTTTATTTATTTATTTTTACCATAAGTACAAATCACTTCACGCTGTTTTTATGAAATGTAATAACATATTGTTCTTGCATCAGTTGAAGAGCTCCCAAAATGCCAGATGAGAAGGCCGGTTGTCTTTTGCAAGCTGACTTTACACTTAAACACAAAGGTGTATTAAGAGCCTGACCATTTGCTGATGGCAAAGCCCTATAGACAGACAGACAGGTTAGGTCTTTGATACTATAATAGTAATTATGTTAATCATCGTTATGGGAAATGTATAGTGGTTGCACTGAATAGTAGTAATTATGTAATGGTATGACTAAATTTGTTTGACTGTAGTGATCATTAGTAAATGGTCATCTCAGCAGTTTAAAATGCATGACTACCTTTGTGATTGCATGCATGTTTGAAGTTAATTTAGTGAATGAGTGTGATTGATTCAGTTATTATATGAAGGGCGTTTTTACCTCTGACTTCTGCGCCCCCTATCAACGACCCTCAGCCGAGTTCATAATAGTTCTGTTGTAATGTCAGAACAAAAGTCTTCTTGCCACAGCTTTCATAACCCACTACTTATGAAGCAACAGCTAGGCTACTTTTTCTTGAAAGGGATTTGTTCAGTTACTAAAGAACACTATGACGAAGCCACTTTGCAACACATTTGACCCTGGAAACCAGAGAGAAATTCACCTTTCAAACACAACCGTGATATTTAATCTGTCGGCAGGACTATGCAGTCATTGAAGTTAAACATAAATGTTTAAGTCCAATTTGTCAAAATTAGAAACCATTTCCAGTCTCTTGCAGTCTTGTTTTATTTTGTTTCACAGCCTTAATTCTTTTTTTTTTTTTTTTTTTTTTTTTTGCTTTGACTACAAGTGCTCAGTGTGCACATGAACTCTATCCAATATCCTCTCTTGTTGAAGCTTGGGTGGCCGTGCTGTCCTGCCCTCATTCAGCATGGCTGTCTAACAGGCTATGGCTTCAAGTGTCGCTCCCAGAAGGGCGTAACTTAAGTTGGCTCTTACTATCTCTTTTGCACACACTTGGCTAAAATGTTCAATTCAAATTCAGTGGAGATACAGGCTGTATCTCTTAGTTGTGGTTCAGAGAGACCGCTACAAGAAAATGTACCCCCACATGAACATAAAGCACATGCTATCACTTTTTAGAGTTGTAAGTGTCTTGTTTGTGCGTGTTCCTTTTCATTCTTGATTTGTGTTCTGTTTTATATTGCTAATATCCATAGGTCTCTCAACTGAAAGTGTAGCTAATCTGATTAAAGTATTGAGGCCCGGTATGTTTGGTATGTAAGATTATAGACATAGCTCTGCCCACCTTAGAGAGCAATTAGCTTTACAGGGCAGCTAAGTCTTATCTGATGCCATTTTTAGTGTCTTTAGGTTGTGTTGCAAAGCAGGCTATGAATAAGAAAAACGTAAGTCTATTTTTATTTTTTGAACATAAGTTAACTACAGGAAGAGGTTTTCAATGGGATGGCGGACAGCAGTTTAAGGAAAATGTTAAGGCCATTTTCATTTACAGACTGAAAAACTTGTAGTGTGGAGTTGTGGTGTTTTCTAACCGTTTTCAGACTTACAGTGAATGAAGAGAAAACCTGCACTTAATCTTTTCACTGGCATTCTGTATTCATAGTTAGATTGATATTGTGATGTTTGCCGAATTTCATTAGTGTGATATTATCGGTATCGTGAGCTGTGTATTGTCTCTGGTGATACCCACCCCTCAAGGTTGAAGAAGTCAAGGGAGTTCTGAGGTTGTTTGAGGCCAAGCCATGTTTTAAAATTAGCTGTGCTTCATAATGCCTAGCATAGCCAAATTGTTTTCCGAGTTAAGTTATTGTATGGCTGAGTTCCAACAGGGCGGCACCCTCATTTGCTTTATTGACATACATTTAGACTACATCCACACTACTATGTTTTTCATTTTTAAACCGTAAAAGCCAGAGTAGTATGGACGCGAAATGTAAGCGTAGCAAAAGATATGCCTTTTTAAACGAATGTATTAGTGTGGCTGTAGCCTTGGAGTACATGGTTAGGCTTTTTATCCATGCTGTGTTGGAAGCATGCTGTTGGAGCAAGGCCATGCTTTGGTGCTGCAAATTAGTGCAGGGCTGCCTGATTGTTTGTGTCCCCTTGGCATTTGCTCTCAAGCTCTCCTCACGCAATGTCCACTTCGGGATCTCCTTCCAGTGAAGCTTGTAAATTGGCCCATAGGGATCATTAAGAGTTTCTTTTTCTGCTGTTTGGCTGCACATCATGTATCATTATCACTCCAGGCAAGCTTGGCATCTTTTTGTCCATTTTCAGTTTTAGCTTTACTTTTGTTTCATTACAGAATAAACTTAACATGTGGTCCACTGATAAAGTTGTGAACCAAATTTGACCATGTTTGGAATATGTAATTTGTGCTTGAGCCTACTGTCAACAAAGCGGTGTTTTATTCAGTCCAAAGTTCGGTAAGTGTGGTAATGGTTTAACCCATGAGGTTCTATAATTCTCCACTACAGGGCTTGATAAGACAATGGTTGTTTTGAGACATTTTGGTCTGTTTGGTTATTCGAAGGTCAGGGTAGGAGAGGTCGTGAGCGCTCTCTCAGTCAAATCATCCTGTATGCACACTATTACTGGGATTAAGGTTGGGTAAGAATTGCGTTGCTTATGGCTTAATACATTAGTTGGTTGGTTTAAGGTGGAACTTTATAAAATACTGCTAACTCTTAATGGAATTCCCTTTTCTGGGGAGGGTTTTACTGTCATGTCACCGAAGAAAGTATTTTGCAAATCCTTTGAATAGGTAGGTCTCATTTTAGGTTGCACTCATTTTTGATAAAAAGGGCTATAGGCTGGAATTTGAAAATAGATTAAAGGTTGTTGTGCAGCAGGCACTTGTGTCCCCTCTCCAATGCTTATTTAAGAATACTAATAATAATGTTTTAAGAATGCATTCCCTTTTTTATGAGCCATATTTGAACAAAAAAAAAACAGACCTTCAACCCATTGTCCTTTTTGAATGCATCTCAAATGTTTCCTTAATATCTGGTGACATATTGTGGTCATTTTTTGATTTTATACAGTAAATCTATTACATATTGCTCCTTTTAAGTTTAAAGAGCTATTATTATTATTATTATTATTATTATTATTATTATTATACTACTTCTCAGTGTCATATTTGTACTCCTGGGGTCTACTATAATAGGTTTACATGCTTTGATGTTTAAAAAACATTTTATGTTTCTCATACTGCCCATTGCTGCAGTGCCTCCACCTGAAACATTCTGTTTGAGCTCTTGGCCTGCCTTCCCGAAAAGCCCAGTCTGCTCTGATTGGTCAGCTGGCACACACCTATAGGCAGCACATATGACAAACTGGGCTGGCATTCTAAATCAATGACCTCATTAATTGAGGAATTTCAAAAGGGAATGTGGGCGAGCTGTTTTTAGGCAGTTGAGAAAAAAGTGCTGTCTGTGGGAGAGAGATCTCCATTTGGAGTGAAATGTGTTTTTTGTACTTTATACAGCTACTGCATACACAAAACTATAACGCACTAAAAGATAAAGAAAATCCAAAAGAGCATAATAGGGGCTCTTTAAATATTTACATTGTATTTGGTTTCTTAGTTATTGGCTAATATTATGAATGTATGTAGTCAGTTGGAGTCACAAAATTGTCACTGTTACTCAAAAGTAATCTTTAGCCAGAAGGCCATGAAGTGACTATGCAGTGTCAAATATCAGTGAATCAATAGAAATCTTCACTGAGTAGGCAGAATTCTATAGTGTAATATTGTTTCTTTTGCACCTTAATGTGCATTTATAATGGACATGGTGATTCTTCTGATATGTGTATGATAATATGTATAAGAACTTTGAGAAAAGTGTGAGCTATGAAAGCAAAGTGGTTCTAATTAGTAGGGGTGTGAATCTTCACTAGTCTCACGATTCGGTTACGATTTAGGCTATCCTGTCAACGATGCAATTCAGTATCCCGATGCATCACGATGTGCCACCTCCTCAAATTTATTATATATTGCTACACATGGTTTTCATCAACAAATTCAAGTGGTCAGATACATACAGTATGACCATCAATTTTTATTGCATCTGCTCTTAAAAAAAGACCCTTCCTGAATGTAGCAGAGTCTGAACACAGCAGACAACAGGCAAAAAAAAAAAAAAAAAAAAAGCAGCGACCGAAAAATCAAGAAGAAACATCAGTAGGCAATAATCGATTGTCTGTCACTGCATCGATGCAGAATCATCCATGTCCGCATCGCAATGCATTGATGCAATGATTAATTTCAACACCCCTACTAGTTAGTAATTTGAATCGATAGATAGATAGATAGATAGATAGATAGATAGATGAAGAACCTTACATAAGCCTCTTTCCTGAGGGCCATCACATGCATAGCTCTTATTGCAATATTTAAGAAAATATACAGAAGACTTGCATTTCAGGTTTTGTTCCTCTGTTAAATTGAAACCTTGTTTTATTTGGCACCGCTTTTGAATCGAAAGAATCGTTATTCTGTTATTGTGTTCTGGCAATGGAGTTCACATGGAGGCATGGAGTCTGTGTTGACCTGTGCTGGACACTGGTCTTTTGTGTCTAGGAACAGTGCTGCCTTTCAAGTTAGCTGCAAAGGAAACCCCGTGGATATTTGGATAAGAGGTGGACATGTTCTTTGGACACCCCATTATTCCCAGCACTGAAACCCAAACACACTGTACACACAGTAAAGAAATACAATCTTATACTTCAAAATATTCTACTTAAAATCTATCCTTTTGAGTATAACATCCATTGTAGACTTAAAGTATTGTTTATTTATAGCTATCAAGTCTACAGGGGATTTGTGTTAAAGACCAAAAAGATAATTTGGGTGGAGTGTTATTTTTAGAAACTGTGAGAGACGACGACAACAACAATCAATCCATCTTTGGGCCTGATGCTTCACTAATACTTTCCTTCTTTTGTTTCCCATTTTTAGATTGAAGCAGCAATGGACCAGGCAAGGTCAAAGATATCCAAAATTGTGAGTATTATAACTAGTCTTACAACCTAAATCCTAAAATAAGAAGCTTTGCTCTAAGGAATTATCTTCCCCATTATTACCATTTGAAATGAGTGTTATTATAAATGCCCATGTTGCAAAATTGAATGCGTTTTCATCTTGGGAACAAATAATTATTACTTGACGTTTTTATCAACCGCATGCTGAATGATTATTGGGCAGAGTGACTTGAGAATATTTTCAGTGCAGTTAATGTTATATTATTTACGGTAAGTGCTGTAAATTTATCTTGGCTAAGATTAGTGATGGGATTGTTTTCTAATCATTGCTAGGGACAAAAACTGTATCAGGGTTCAGAAGTTATGACCTATAGTTGTAGTTGTTAAAAATCAGTTATTGCTTTTTCTAGCTCTCGGGGAAACGGCAAAAACTCAGTCAAAAATATCTCTGCAATAAGTAAAGTAACATGCATCAATAAAGAATGTGAATCAAGTGGACAACAAAATGAACTTGCAGCCATTGCTTACTGACAGCGATCCCAGAAAGTTTAAGGAGCTTGAAAATTAATCCCATGCAGTCCTGGCTCCACCAGTGGTGGACTACTTCCTGACAGACTTTAACTCAAAGGGCAAACTCAACATTACATTTTTTTTTATTTATTTTTATCACAACATTTTTTTTTAAATAACTATTTGAATGAATATGTAGACTTTAACAGAAAGAGGAAGTACTTCTCTATTTCCCTTTTTGAAGGATCCTCGAGGTAAATCGGCTGTGTAGTGCTTATTAATCCCATCGCTTATTTTTTTTTAATTGCATCTTTCTTTTTTAGCTCTTAGGAAGCAACTGCTGTAAGTTAAATTGGTTATACGTTTGTTTGACATTCTAGGTGTCGACAAAACTTTTCTGGGGGCGGGGGTCCAGAACTTCTGAGTTTTTCTTTTTTTTTTTTTTTCTTCCAGATAGTAAGTTGTCAAATGCTCCATTGAAGGGACTTCCTGATCCTCTTGCTGGAGTAGGAAATGGGGTTATTACTGACCAAATAAGCATTTATAAAGGATTTTATTAGCATTAGTAAAGTCATTAGCTACAACCTGGATACCCTTATTTATTTAAAGAGTGGCTCATTAGAAAGAGGTACCATAAACTATTGCTGATGTTGGAACATTTAAGGATGAATCTTTATACTCTCACATCTATAATATACATCATCAGGGCATAATTGTACAAACCCCCGTTGGTCAAAGATTCCAGCTAATGTCCTGCAATCATAAGTTACTATGAATCTACTAAAGAAATAAATATTAAACCATATTTTCTTCTCATACCTGCATCATTCTTTCATTAAAGTTTAACGGAGAGCCACACTCCTACACGCGTTTCAACCTGACCCAGAACATGGAAGGCGATAACAGCCAGGTGGAGATGAAGCTGTCGTCCGACATAGACGAGGAGGCCGGGGAAAATGGTGTGGGAGACAACCGCAGTCACAACTCCAACCGCAAGCCCTACTTGGCTCAAAAGCTTGGACGCACACCGAAGAACCTCTGCTTCATGGCCGCCGCTACCCTCCTCATCTTTATTATCGGTAAGAGTGGGGCAAGACACTGAACCCCGAATTGCTCCCTCTCTGAGCAACACCGAGAGACTAAGGCAAACTTTTTATAACTAGAAGTCAGGCTTTGGCATGTAGTAGTTGATACAATGAAATATAATTTACTGGATGTGTGTCAAAGAAGTTTCTCGGGCAGTGAACGGTATACGTAATGTACAGTACTGTCATAGTCACTTGGTGGTATAGCATTTCAAAATGCTGACTGTGTGGTTTAGGCTGTAACTTGATGCCTTTTTAGTTTGTCCTTGGGTGTGTACTGCCCTTCTCTCGGTCGGTGCAGTCGTTTCTCTCTATCCCTTGTTGTTCCTCATTTGAAGCCACTGCTGCTTTCAGGGTACTTGATTGGCTACCTGGTTCATCGGAAGAAGGACTTGGCTCCCACCTGTGCAGCCTCCGTGGTTCGTTTTGATGAAGCTGTTGCCCATGAGACGGGTGCTGCATCCCTCATGGACTGGGACAATGTCAAAAAGCTCCTCGCTCAAAAAGTCACTGCTGCCAAATTTGAACCTGTCTTTCGGTAAATATAAAACCCACATTGTAGTGAGGCAAAATGTCTTTATTTGTATTGTGATTTTTAAAAGCGAGTCATTGTTTCCTCCTCTCCTAGTGAGTTTTCCAGTTCCAACCACCGGGCTGGTTCTCCAGATGATGATGCTCTGGCAAACAAGGTGATGAAGAAGTTTAAAGAGTATGGCATGAAAAGCTGGACCGATGAGCACTTTGTTAAGGTTCAGGACCCCCCAGCTTCTGGCTCCAACAGAGTTGTTTTCAAGAATGGGAGTGCTATGCGTCCAGAGGGATTCCTGTCCTACAGTGCCACTGGAGAAGTAACGGTAATCTGAGCTTAATTAAGTAAATCATTTTTTGTTGAATGAAGTAGAAACAAAATGCCGTAAATGTATTTTTTTTTTTTTTTTCCTTTTTCCAGGGTGCTGCCTTGTATGCACATTACGGGGAGGAAAACGATTTGGCGTTGCTGCAGGACAAGAGCATCAACCTGACTGGCAGAGTCATGCTGGTCAGAGCTGGTAGGATCAGCTTAGCTGAGAAGGTGGGTGGTTTTAAAAAGAAATTCAGTAGGACTAATATTACTGTAAACGTTCTTTTATTTCCCTCACACCAAGTAATTTTGCGGTTGGTGACAATAATTTCCATGACCTTGTTTCCTTTTTTGCTTACAGGTAGCAAATGCTGCCAAAATGGGTGCCTCTGCTGTGTTGATCTACCCAGACACTACTTATTACTCAGACACAACTCCGCTCTTTGGACATGTAAGTGTGGACAGTTTAGAAGCAGAATATTGGAAGATGAAACCCACTGGATAGACATATGGTACATATTTTGTTTAGTGTATTGATGATATTAAATGCATCAAACAACTTGTAACACACCTATTGGTTCCCTGCTTAGTTTGTAGTTTGTGCTTGAAAAGCCTGTATAAGAGCATGTAGAATGATTTCCCCCCTGATAATCTTGGGTGTAAGAGTTTAGAAGTAAATAGTTTTTTTTCCATATTTCCATAATTTTTAATTTAGAAGCTGGAGGGTAAGGCTCCAGGCTGTTGAGAAGATTACTCGGGAACACAAATAAGCATTCAAAATGTCCCTATCATAGCTGTTGGCAAACGCGGTAAAACGTCTCTTTCCATCTAACAATCTCCTGTCCGCTTCCCACAGGTCCACATGGGTTCAGGGGATCCCTACACCCCAGGCTTCCCCTCCTTCAACCACACCCAGTTTCCACCTATCCAGTCTTCAGGCCTCCCAAAAATCTTGGCTCAGACAATCACAGCAAGCATGGCTATGAGCATTCTGAGGTAAGGCTCCCACATGCTATAAACCACCTGGATAAAAAAAAATACACACACACACACACACACACACAGTGAGGAAAATAAGTATTTGAACACCCTGCTATTTTGCAAGTTCTCCCACTTGGAAATCATGGAGGGGTCTGAAATTGTCATTGTAGGTGCATGTCCACTGTGAGAGACATAATCTTTAAAAAAAAATAATCCAGAAATCACAATGTATGATTTTTTTTAAACTATTTATTTGTATGATACAACTGCAAATAAGTATTTGAACACCTGTCTATCAGCTAGAATTCTGACCCTCAAAGACCTGTTAGTCTGCCTTTTAAAATGTCCACCTCCACTCCATTTATTATCCTAAATTAGATGCACCTGTTTGAGGTCGTTAGCTGCATTAAGACACCTGTCCACCCCATACAATCAGTAAGAATCCAACTACTAACACGGCCAAGACCAAAGAGCTGTCCAAAGACACTAGAGACAAAATTGTACACCTCCACAAGGCTGGAAAGGGCTACGGGGAAATTGCGAAGCAGCTTGTTGAAAAAAGGTCCACTGTTGGAGCAATCATTAGAAAATGGAAGAAGCTAAACATGACTGTCAATCTCCCTCGGACTGGGGCTCCATGCAAGATCTCACCTCATGGGGTCTCAATGATCCTAAGAAAGGTGAGAAATCAGCCCAGGACTACACGGGAGGAGCTGGTCAATGACCTGAAAAGAGCTGGGACCACCGTTTCCAAGGTTACTGTTGGTAATACACTAAGACGTCATGGTTTGAAATCATGCATGGCACGGAAGGTTCCCCTGCTTAAACCAGCACATGTCAAGGCCCGTCTTAAGTTTGCCAATGACCTTTTGGATGATCCAGAGGAGTCATGGGAGAAAGTCATGTGGTCAGATGAGACCAAAATAGAACTTTTTGGTCATAATTCCACTAACCGTGTTTGGAGGAAGAAGAATGATGAGTACCATCCCAAGAACACCATCCCTACTGTGAAGCATGGGGGTGGTAGCATCATGCTTTGGGGGTGTTTTTCTGCACATGGGACAGGGCGACTGCACTGTATTAAGGAGAGGATGACCGGGGCCATATATTGCGAGATTTTGGGCAACAACCTCCTTCCCTCAGTTAGAGCATTGAAGATGGGTCGAGGCTGGGTATTCCAATGTGACAATGACCCGAAGCACACAGCCAGGATAACCAAGGAGTGGCTCTGTAAGAAGCATATCAAGGTTCTGGCGTGGCCTAGCCAGTCCCCAGACCTAAACTCAATAGAGAATCTTTGGAGGGAGCTCAAACTCCGTGTTTCTCAGCAACAGCCCAGAAACCTGACTGATCTAGAGAAGATCTGTGTGGAGGAGTGGGCCAAAATCCCTCCTGCAGCGTGTGCAAACCTGGTGAAAAACTATAGGAAACGTTTGACCTCTGTACTTGCAAACAAAGGCTATTGTACCAAATATTAACATTGATTTTCTCAGGTGTTCAAATACTTATTTGCAGCTGTATCATACAAATAGCTAAAAAATCATACATTGTGATTTCTGGATTTTTTTTTTTTTTTAGATTATGTCTCTCACAGTGGACATGCACCTACGATGACAATTTCAGACCCCTCCATGATTTCCAAGTGGGAGAACTTGCAAAATAGCAGAGTGTTCAAATACTTATTTTCCTCACTGTGTGTGTATCTATCTATCTATCTATGATTGTCTACTACAGTTGACTCAGTGGTAGCTTACATAGTGTTAATGTTTGTCTGCATCCGACAGGCAGCTCGGGGGTCAGGATGTGCCGGCATTGTGGGGTGACGTCAAGAAACTGGGAGAAGAGAGCGATCTTATTACTGTGGATGTCAAAAACATTCTTACTGAGAAAAAGATAAATAATGTCTTTGGGGTAATCAAAGGCTTTGTGGATGCAGGTACAATGAGATGTTTCTTTACCATCAGAAATAAACTGATCAGTGTTCTGAAAAAAGATAATGAAGGAGGTGTCTTTTTATTTTTTTTACTGTAGATCGATATGTGGTTATCGGCGCCCAGAGGGATGCATGGGGTCCAGGTTTTGCTGCGTCTACCGTCGGCACCAGCGTCCTCGTTGAGCTTGCACGTTCCATTTCAGAGATGGTGAAGAACGGTAAGTCTCCTTGGCAGCTGATGATTAGTTTTTTAATGTAAAATAGTGCCAGATTGTGACTTAAATAACATTGCTGGAATGGATCTACACTTAATATCAGATCCTACCTGATGTTAGTCATGGTGCAGCTGAAGAAAGTGGTCAAAGGATATGCACAGTCAAAATCTGAGAATTTTCCATTTAGCGATGGCACTGCTCTTTTTGTTAATATGCATTTGTTATCTGCTCAACAGACGGATTCAAACCAAGGAGAAGCATTGTGTTTGCTAGCTGGAGTGCCGGGGAATATGGGAGTGTTGGCGCCACCGAGTGGTTGGAGGTGAGAATTGCACAATGAATTTCGTACTAATGGTTTTCCCTACTGCATTTTTCTTGATCAGCAGTTTTTATGCTGTAACAATATTTTAACTGATTGGTGTTAGTACTCTTCCTTCATTTTTTTTTTTTTTTTTTTTTTTTTTTGTTCTTCTATATCCAGGGTTATGTTTCCTCTCTGAGCATGAAAGCCTTCTCCTACATCAACCTGGATACAGTTGTAACAGGTATTTACTTCAGGTTTCTAGGCTATTAAATATTTAACAGCTTCCCATACCTACAATATAGCAGTATATGCGAATGACTAAATATAATTCTTCTTTTCCAGGTCAGCAAGGATTTAAAGTGGCAGCCAGTCCCTTGATGCACAGCCTGATTGAGAGCACTCTGAGCGAGGTAAAATCCACAGCTGTAGGGCTTCTCGGTGAATCAGACTTTGAATACGAGCCTGCAGTGTTGTCATTAGTTAAGTACTTTTATCAATTTGTTTGTGAATGTTAAGATATACTGTAACGTACGTATGCAATTGTCTTCTCCTCAGGTGAAGTACCAAAACAAGGCTCTTTCTTCTCAATTTGCAAAGGGCAACTTTGAAACCAATGTGTAAGTGTGACCAAGCTGTTGGTCCAGTCACATCCACAGTGTCTAGTCAGTGTTTATACATCGCCATGGCATCCAAGCTGTTCTCAGTAGTATCAAATCCGCAACTGGAATGTGTAGGATAGCTGTCATTCTCATGTTCACTGCTATTCTTTTTCCAAATATTTACCTAGGATAAAGCACAGCTAAAGCTCCATTTTTGCATGTGTTTATTATCCAGGTTGGTGCCTATGACGTTGGATAATGCTGCATATCCTTTCCTTGCCTTTTCTGGCATTCCCTCAGTCTCATTTGGATTCACCTCTGATAACTCAGTAAGTCATCCTGTCGTACTACATTAATCTTTTCGAGCCAATAGCCATAGCCCAGGGCAACCTTGTACATTGAGCCATTAAGTTAAAGTTTGGTTCTCTCTCAGGTAAGGCTGGGCAATATATCGATATTATATCGATTATCGAAATGAGACTAAATATCATCTTAGATTGTGGATATTGTAATATGGCATAAATGCTATTTTCCTGATTTTTAAAAAAAGCTGCATTACAGTAAAGTGATCATTTTCTGAACTTACCAGACTGTTCTAGCTGTTTTATTATTTGCCTTTTACCCACTTAGCCATTATTGATGATTACTTATCTAAAAACTAATTGTAAAAAATATTTTGTGAAAGCAATAATAGCCAACCCTACAATATCGATATTGATGTATCTGGTAAAAAATATCGTGACATCTGATTTTCTCCATCGCTCAGGCCAACCCTCAGGTTTACAAGTTCCTTGGCACAAAGCTGGACACCCGGGAGAAACTGAACATGGCCACAGGCAACCAGGTTTCTCAGCTGGCTGAAATAGCGACCCGGTTCGCTGGTCATATGGCACTGAGGCTGGTGCATGATCATCTGCTGCGGCTGGACGTGATGAAATACAACAAGATTATACGTACTCGCGTGGCTCAGATCAACGTGAAAGTCATTTCTGTTCAGAAAGTGAGTGTCCCGTTGTTTTCTTACTACAGTTGTAAGGGTTGTTACCTTTTCAAAGAGTCTGCATTTTCATGTCATGTCTGTAGCATAGAGAAAAATAATCAACCATTGAAATTCAAGCTTTGTTAACCCTTGTGTGGTCCTTCGGGTCCTTGTGACCCAAGGGACAAAACAAGGGTTAATACAGCGCCTTAGTGCTTGTTTGTACAACATTTTGGCCAGCTTAAACTGTGTTTTAAATGTGCTCTAGAAACAAACTTTCTTACTTACTTTACAAGAGACTGGGTGTTAGAGAGCAATTCTCAACAAAATAAACGGAAGTACATAACCCTTAACACAAGTTAAGTAGCCAATTTACCGGTTTTCAATGCCTTTTTAATTGATTTTGTTGCTGTTTTTGTCCAATTGCTGCTTTGATTATGTAGTCTAACCCTTATGTGCCCAGAAGAACCACATCCCTTTTTTAGTTTTGTTTATTCAGAACACCAGATTACCCCTGTGGATGCTATGTGTGCTTCCAGATGCAGCCCAGGCTGTTGCCCAAGGACCTGACAATGCAGTGGTTGTTTTCGGCCTCTGGCTCCTACAGTCGTGCCTCTCGCAACCTGGCATCAGACATCCAGAACAGTGACCTGGAGGACATTGAGATGTGCCGTATCATTAATGACCGCATAATGGCGGTAAGACCTAGACTAAATAAGTGCCAAAAACGATAATATTGCTGCATATTTGTGGGTATTCACTTCTGTTCAAATCTTAACATGCCTTAACTGTGGGGTGTCTTGAGAAAGGAATAATTAGTTTTATGTGCTTTACTGTTTAGGCACTGAAACCCTGTTATCTTAATCAGTGACCGATACGAGTTTATGTGACACCCATTGCTCATAGTAAGACAAAGTTGGAACAGTGTTGGGTAATTCACATGAGACTGTCTGTCTGTGTTTTGTATTTTTGTCCTCTTTTCTCACTGGTTTGAAGTGGGTGGGAAAGTTGGGAAAAGGTGATGTTGCATACTTCTTTGCACCAATCAGTATTTGGCAACATTTGAATCAAAATAGGAACATTTGTGAGGTTGGTTGCTAATTTTGTCAGGTCACTGTCAATCAAATCTGCATAAACCACACTTACACAGTCCCAATGAAGCAGATGAGCAGAGTTTTTGAAAAACTAAGCTTTTTTTTTTTTTTTTTTTTTAAATAAAACTTAAATTTTTTTTTGTGTCGCATATTGTATGGTACAGAGAAATACTTAATTCTTAATCCTTGAGAAACCCAAGTTTTCGTTGATTTAAAAAGCTAAATTCTTTATCATGTTGCTGAAGCTGTCTTTTCTAGCAGTAAATATTAACAATCGCTTGCAACTTTTATGAAGTGGCAAAAGAGAAGGGCATCAGTAAATATTTGGACTTTTTTTGTTTTTAACTTAACTTGGAGGTAATTTTAAAAGTCATCAATGCAAAACTGTAATCCAGTGAAATATATATATATATATATATATATATATATATATATATATATATATATATATATATATATATATATATATATATATATATATATATATATATATATATATATATTTTTTTTTTTTTTTTTTTTTTTTTTTTTTTTTAAAAAAGCTTAGCAAATTTCCTTCTTTCCCTCATCCCATTTTTTTTTTTCCTTCTTGTTTCTGTACTGTAGGTGGAAAGGAACCTCCTGTCGCCCTTTGTGTCTCCCAGAGAGAATCCTTTCCGCCACATCCTGGTGGGCTCCGGATCTCACTCTCTCAAGGCTCTGTCCGACCACCTGGAAGCCCTCAAGACAGCCAACCCCGAGGCAGACGCCAACCTCTTCCGTAACCAGTTTGCCCTGGCGACCTGGACCATTCAGGGCTGTGCCAACTCACTAGCAGGGGACGTCTGGTCTTTGGATAATGAAATCTAAAAAGTAATTTCCCCCTCCTCCCTTGTTAATAATTTGGACCCTCTTATCACAACTGGCAGTGTGAAACCCAGTAGGCAGTGATGATTAAGTTAATTTAAGCGGATTGAGGAAATGCTAAACAGATATTGCAGTCAATCACATCGCTTCCATAATTTTCAACATTTGAGTGATGAACTCCTCTCCTGTCTTTCTGCAATTCTCCATAAAGCAAAACATTAATGATAAAAATGTACTTAAGCAAAGGGTTGACAAAAGTTTAGAGGGTCATTTTTCTCTCTTGTTTTGTCCACTTTGGAAAGATAAACATCTTCAATCATTTTAATGTGGTATTTAACTGCATTCTGATTACTTTGGTGCTAGTAGCAACTACCTTGAAAGGGCCATGTTATCTGGCCGTACTACTTAAATTAGTGTTAGCCTAGTTGAATGCAGTGAAATTGAGGCCTTTTCAGCACAGTATCAGGTCCCATATACATCACAGGAAAGGCTGTGTTTGCAACCTCAGAGATGAATGAAACCCGGAAGGCCGATAATATACGATATTATAAGCTGATGACTTTTCGTCTGTTTACCATAATTATTACAAATCAAAACTGCTGGTATTTCCACTGCTGCTCTAGCCTCGTGTTCAAACCTGAGCCGGTTTGTATTGGTAGCTATAATTCAAACGGTGCTGAAATCTGCTACTCAACTCATTGTCAGAGATTCAGACGTTGCTAAAAAAAAAAAAAAAAAAAAAAAAAAAAAAGACTGAAGATGAAATAACAAGAAATTAGTTGTTGCACAGAACACACGTAGAAATAGATTTTGGACAATCGGCTGTTACCTGGTATCGTTTAACACTCGTGTTGCATTAATCCTTTAAGAACGGTCCTGATTAAATGCAACCATTAAAAAAAAAATAATAATAAATAAAAATTAGTCAAATCTCTGTAGGCCTTTTCAAAAACCAAGGGAGAAGGTCTCCAACCATGTGGCACTGAAACAGAACGTACGTCTATTTATTGTGTTATTTATTTATCAGTGGCAGGGTTCACTATAAATATTTTTTTTTTAATTGCCTTTTATAAAAAATAGTGTAATTATCGGGAGCAGTGCCTTCCATAATTATGACAGTTATACTGTCGAAATGACAAAAGCAGCATCTGCTTAAAAGAAGTGTACATGTTGACCGACGGCCAGTACTGAACAATCGCAGAACCCTGCACAACTCTGAGGTGTGTTTAAATTGACAGGATTGGTCTTTTCAGGCAAGGCTAGCTCACATATCACACCTTAGGAAATATTTACATCTCTGGCTGTCACTACTGGTCCCTTGGTACATGTGCACCTCTCGTCCTGACAACATTATCGGGAGCAATGTCTTCCATAATGTGGAAAAAAGAAGGTAGTTTTTGCCTACCACTGTGTGTCCGTATCGGAGGCAGTGCCCTCCATATTTCACTGTAGGAGTGGATGTTTTTATTATCGGGAACAGTGTTTCCCATAATGTGTGTGTGTATATATACAGTGAATTGCTACACAGCGCACATCACGTCTGCATCTTTAGATCCCTTCTATGATGTTTCCATGCTAATATAATTTCCTCCTAAGGAAAGGGTTTAACATCAACTTTTCTGAAAACCTTTCCCATCTGCATCATTAGTAACCTGTCTTTAAATTGTTCTGGGTTTCTTTAGCAAGCTGTTTGTCTCATTTTAATCAAACGCTGATAATGTGTTGTCTTTTCTTTGAAATGTGAAATGTGATTGGGAGCACTGGTTGCAGTGGTGTGGTCCACACCATATCCAGAAAAGATCACCACTTACTTCTCAATAATGGGTTTTGTTTTTGATGATTCAGTCAGTGTGAAAGTACATTTTACCTTCTATTTTGATGTGTTCATTCATTGTTGTTGAGATTTTCTTTGTGCCTTCTTGTTTCGTGACTGCATTTAGAGCTGAGTTTCTACATACAGTAAAATACTTAGAGGTTTTGGAGGATGTGTATTTGGCTTGCTTTTTGTTTTTAGTTTTGATATTTCGGTTTCATTTTTCCCCAGTTGTCTGCTAGAATTAAAAAGTTACACCTTTTTAGATAGTTACATGTATGAAAGTACAAAATCAATGTAAATGGGCTTTAAGAGTTGCACACTGAATGTTACAGAAGTTAGCAGATCAACTAAAGGACCTTGTTAAGTGTGGTCACAAAACATTTTTTTTCTTGTATTTTATGAAAACCATCATGCCTGAATTGAATGAATTTAAGATTTGTTTCAGATCAATAACCATTATAAAATGATCTATTAACCATTCATAGTTTGAATGCTAAAAGTGATCTGCTGGTCTGTAATAAGGCATGTGTTGGAAGTTACATCGCTAATATTGGCATCTTGCTGACATGCAAAAAATTGGTCTTTGGACTTCAATTCAATTCCAACAATGTGGATAAATGTTTGGAAATTGTTAAAATAACAATGTTTTTTTTTTCTTTTTTCTCAAACTGTACACATTTGCTTTGCTTCACTTTTTTTGTTGCTGCAATAAACGATCACATCACATCTGTTGTCGTGGTATGATTTTTAGTCCAAATCATCTATCTGCCTGGCCACTTTTAAACATATAAAGCTATGAATAACATTTAAATGCGTCACTGTCAGGTCTTTGTTTTATATTAAACAATTTAAATTTAATGTTCATTTGGGAATTGATTTCAGAATAATTTAGTTGTGTGTGCACACACAGTCTCTTGGCATGAGCCATGTCCACAGTGAAATTAATGCAGTTCTTTTAGAACTTTTATTTGCATTGAATAGAGATTATCAATGGAAAAAACAATTCTGAACTCCACAACATCCATTACTTTTAGGCAAACATCTGCATTACGTTGGAGCCTTAATGCTGCATAAGGTTTTGATTTATATAAGCAGCTGGAAGTGTACATAATGTCAATCATTTAAACCCACCCCCATAGGTTTTGCTTATTACTATTTATACTTGGATGTTTAAACTTCCCTGTGCAGGATTTTACTCTAAAACAGGGGTCTTCAACATTTTTTTAAGCCATGGACCCCTTAACTGAAAGAGAGATGGAGCAGGGATCCCCTACTACATATATTGTATAAAATTAATTTAAGTTAAGCATGTTAAAATGGGCGTACGATAACGTGTAGGGTGGCCTAAAGCCTTTATACTTACCTTTTTAGTGCATAGAATACTAAGCTATTGAAATAGCCTAATAATGCCTAATCCACACCGTCCAGAAAAAATGGCTGTTGTGACAATGTTTGACCAAATGATGGAGACAAAGTAAACCATATTTATATATATGTTTTATTCAGTCAGTCGCTACATGACGTGAATGTTTGCATTTAAATATGAATCGGACTCTAGAGCCAAAACCTTTTCCTGTCAAAACTAAAAAGGTTTTTGTGAGGGGATTTTTTTTTTTAAACCATAGAATCCCATCACTTGTTGTAGTAGCTGAAGGGCTTACCAATAATACTAATATTGGCTATTTTAAACTCAAGTTCTTATACTGCGTGTGGGTGAAACAGCAACCCTAATTTGAAATGATGTGTCTGAATCCATCTTACAAACTAAACTTAAACTTGTTTGTTAAAGTTGCAACCACAAACTGGAGCAATATTGGGAAAACTGTGGCATGTTCCTTTAAGAGTGGGCTGACAGCCTGACTGTGTACCAGAGATGTGAGAGAGATAAAGAGTTCTCACTTCGCTACTGATACCTGCTGCATCATTAAGGAGAGTGGTGGAGGAAATGCAGACCACAGTCCTAGATCAAATGAAATGAGAAGAAACATACAGGAAATAACAAAAATAGAACAATGGGAAACATGTAAACACACAGTCACCAGTCAATAAGACATTATAATATAATAATGACAAACAAAGCCTCTCACTGAGCAGGACCCAGTCCAGTGAGCAAATGGAGGCTGCATAAACGCAAGAGCAGCTTGCAAAATCCACAAAGAAATCTTCTTGTTTGGCAAGTAGAGATACGACAATGTTCCACAAAGCTGCATTAGCTTAATTTACTTCAAACTAAAGCTGACTTACAGGCTAATAGATGAGTAAATAGACATTATGAAACTAGCCCAGTTTTAACCTTGATTGTGAAAATACATGAAGAAGAATGCAAAAAATAAACAATTGGAAATTTTACCTATTCACATCTTGTAATAAAGTGTATTTATTACACTAGATATGTCCCACTGTTTCCATTGAAAAAAAAAAAGATTCAATTTAACAGAACTGCGTTAAAAATAAGGAATCAAACCATAACTAACTAACTAAGTAACTAACTAACGAACTACCGTATGCAGGAAGAAACAAGTGCACACACATGATCCAGCCTGTTCCCTTACTGGAGTGATCCCTCTTTAGATACACAGGCGATCTTTGTGTTGTACAAAGACAGCAAAGAACTGACTGCAGCAGCCACAGAGCTCAAACCCCGTCTGTGTTTTTGGTCACGGCTGGTGTGTGCAAGTGAAACCATTCAACGCGGACCGGTGCAAACTTTATTTAGTCTCCTTCACGCCATGGCCGAGGCCCTTTAAGACGTGACAGATGTCAGGACTTGTGAACTGGTAGCCGGTTTGTTGGAGTGCCAAAACACACCGGAACACGAGGTGACAGCAAGTGACAGGAGCTTTGATTGACAGGTAGGCGCAATCACTGGAAAGCCGTTTGTAGCACACAGCAAACGGAGAGTTTAATTAACAATTTCCGTTTTTAAAATTGTTAGCTTTGCAATTGAAATCTAGTACAAAAGATGCAGATTTGTGGTAAAGCTACTTGTCAGAGTCGTCTGTCATGTCACCCAGCGGGCCGGTTGCTAACTTGGTTTGGCGTGCCTGGTTAACTATCTGCGCCGGGTACAGTTTGCCTCACGAGCAAACTCTGCTCTTTTTTTTTTTTTGACAGAATGTCGCGAGACAACTTGAGATGGCTACATGATGACATTTGTGCTTGTACTGACTAAACTGTTTCCAATAATATTAAATACAAAATGAAAGATTTGATTAAAATATGATGATGAAATTACCTATATGAAACGTAAAGAAAATGTAGTTTTAGTGGTCCTCTGTCAAGCTGTATTGTGTCTAAACAAAACTGCGTAGGTGAATTTTTAGACTTAATAAAAAAAAATGTTTCCCTAAACGTGATCAGTCACAACTTCGAGTGCAGTTAGACCCTGCACAGTGCTGTCCTGATATTGTGCTTTGTTTTGAAATGATTTATCTCATTGGATACAATGGGTCAGTCTTTTACATGCCCAATTCACACGTGTGTAACTGCAACCTAAATTGGGAAAACTGCCTGTAATTATTTCCTTGTACAAGCCATTGCGGAGGATAATGCATGCTGATGGAGAAATGTCAGATTAAAATGGCAGTGCTGCATCACCATGTCCTCTTGTTGTTAATACTGAATATTAGAAGTCATTCTCCCCTACACTGAAACACAGAGGGGAGGGGATATTAATCCTTTCTACCTAGGTGTTAAGAAAAAGTGGAACATATATTTGTCCTAACACGTTCATTGTGAGTGTCACTATTTAATTGCCCTATTAGGTTCCATGTTTGCTTTGGGTTGCACAAAAAAAAACAGCCAACCGCGTGACAATTTACAAGTCAGGCGGCGTTTTCAGAAATCCCAGTTGCAACTTTGCTGGAATTTTTTTGTCTTGATTTCCAAAGGATTCTTAAGTCTCAGCAGCATTCATCAAAGGACACATCTGAAACGTTATGGTAAGTTTCAGATTTTTTTTCCTTTTTAAAAAGGAATTATTTCTCAAAACGTAGCCTTACCATTTTTACTTAATTTACACTTTTTTATATTTGTTTGATAGTCAGATTTCATCTGATGTTTGTAGGTGAATCATTTTGAATGGACTTGGATCTTTGTGATGCTGTTGGATGGATGCAGTGAAGGTCCGTGACTAGAAGCTGGTTTTAGAGATGAAATGAGCTGGGATTGGAAGGGAAGTTGCCTTTGAACGGACGGAGCTGAAAAACACAGTAAGTACTTTTATACTTCAGACAAAAAACACACACAGCATCTCTTTATTTCCGATAGATGGATAATTAATAATAATAATAATAATAATAATAATAATAATAATAATAATAATAATAATGGTTGTTTAATTGTCTTTGAAGGAGCAAAAAAAGGGAAAACTTAAGATTGAATATGATGACTTCTGGAACTTCTTGGGAGGCTGTGCTGAGATTGTGACTCATCCTTTTGGAGTTCTGCTTGTATTGATATTAATGTCTATCACCTCACTATTTTTACCACAGAACACCTCCATTTTCTTCTGGCTTCAACCTCCCCTCATTCATGCCAGCACGAAGTCATGACAGAATAAGAGAAGCATCACTTTAATTTGATATCATTTTGCTACAAATGGGGCACAGAATTTGTTAAATGTAAGACCACATACATTGCCTTCCATTTGTAAAGATACATTTTCTTACTAAGTGTGTGAACAGAGCCTCTGTACTGCATGGTGTACTAGTGTATTGACTTGCTTGCCTGGATGTAAGCCATATAGATTTTGCAATAGTTGTACTGACTTGTATCTGTGTTGTGTAGAGTTACTGTATGGACAAATTCATAGATTTTAAGTTAAAATAAAAAAGATCGATCCATGCGCCTGTTCTTTTTAAAGCCATGTAACAAATCAAAATTAGACCAATTCTGAGAAATTTGAGTTGCCTAATTATTTATTTCAAACTAATTTATTCAAGTAATGAAGAGCAAGGTGTGGGAGGCGTTTTGGGGAGGTGGGTGTGAATCACAGTATTAGCATAACAGAGCAGATGGACCACGGGTGTATTTTAAGACATATTATTATATTATATGGACCTGAAAGCAGGTGGCATGCCTACAATGTTTTTACAAATTGCAAATATACTATAGCACACCTGACCACTAAAGACTTAATTACAATACATTTGTCTATAAAAACAAATAAGGAATAAATATGAATGCAAAGACTACAGTAATGTCCTACAGTAATGTCTTAAAATTGGTTCCTTATGATTCGCATCACAAGGAAACTTGGAAGTCTGTGGAATTCCTTCAGTAATTGAAATTAGTTAAATAAGATTAGCCAGCATCTTCTTACTATTGAGTTTGAACCTCAGTGTATGTTACATGATAACACTCTGCACAGCACAGCTGCGTTATATAAAAGTTCTCATCCATACAAATCCGGTCACCCAGGATGAATAAAATAACTGCAGAACAAAATATGCAGTTGAACTCCATGAGGACTTTTCTGGTTTCCACTTGCTGTGTGTGTTATCTCTCTCTATCTTCCTCTTCTTGTTTTCACTTGCTGTGTGTTACTGTATCTCGTCTTCTTCTCCTTTCTCACTGCCTCACAAACACCGGACACACCTGGTGTCAGATACTTGGCCTGAGGGAAGCGGAACACAGCTTTCTACCTCCTACTCTTTTAGATTAATAGCCTTAGCTGGGTCCCACCTTCTCTGAATCCCACAAAACACACACACACACACACACACACACACACACACACACACACACACACACACACACACACACACACACACACACACACACACACACACACACACACACACGCACGCCTGTCACGTCATACACGCTACTAGCTTGCAGCAATAACTGTCTTTATCTGTAGATCTATAAGTAATGCTCATAGTTTTATGCTTAGCATTATCTAAGCCATTTGCACATAATTTGCACATTTTTTTTATTGGTACAATTTACCTTAATGGTTGCCAGTGTTTGACTATAAAATCAGATTGACCCACTGTTGTCCCAAAGGGTAAAGTCCAGGGCACTTTCACACAGTAGTCGTTGCTAAATCTTTTAATGTTTACATTAATGTGTAAGATGAATGTCTTGCTTGCATCTCAATTCAGCTTGGGGCAATCAGTTAATACACATTTGAGTGTCTGACTTTCAGAACCTTATAGCGTGATGATAATAATTCTTGGCTTTTAGTTTGACACAATCAGTATATCATTGCAGTTGAGGTTGTAAAATGGAAATTTAAGGCAAAGGGAACTTAAATGGAAATGTTATCTACCTAATTTGCTGATTTAATGCAGGATATTCAGTTCATATTTACATCGAAACATCCTTCCGTTCCAATACTATATTTGTATTTGTATTTAAGTCGATAAATTAGAGAATAGACAAAGTCCGATTATTTGACAGTAGATGATGCTAGAAAATGTGTAGGATGTGATATTCCTGCCACTGTGTTGAAGCTTTGATGTTTTTGATACCACTGGAGACTGGAGAGAGTAACTTTTAAAGCTAACAATATTGTTTAAAAATCTACTAACCTGTGTTGAAAGTATACTTTTGGCTAGTTTGTCTAGGGTCTTTGAAAATGAAAGGAACGAGACTCTTCTGCCAGACATGTTTAAACACAGACCTCTAAAGATGTTAACATTAAAACTGTTGTTACTGCTCTGAGACAGTATGATTACAGGTGATTGGACATGTAAGATGGGTTGAGAGAAAACTGGCATGACGCCCAGGGAGCAGTTAGAAATACAGGAATAGTATCAAATGTGGGCAGTGCCAACTCCCCAACAGGATGTAACAGTTTGCAGTGTTGCACCACCTTCCTGCATGAGTAAAATGTAATGACTCAGAGCAATTCAAGCTTTAGTTTATACTGCAAGTCCAAGTCAGTAATTAAAAATGACAGCCGGCGATTGGATGTCAGCGTGCCAGTTAGCACAACGACCATGTACAAGAAAAACATGGTCTCAAATGACAATGTACAAAAATCATTAATCTCATTCAAAGAGATGAGATGTATTGTTCCAGATTAAGCTACTAGCTAATTTTATATAATATTGCTTATTCTACTCTGCTAAAAACCATTAAAAAAACACTGTGAGCCAAACTGTTGACATGTTCCTTCATTAATGATAATCACAAGCAATGTAGTTTATTTTGAGTAAATTTTGAATGTCCTAGGGCTGTAAATACTCACTAGACCGCCAACCCTATATTAATCCACAGCTGAAAATAGTCCCCAACAAATGCACTTTTAAGTAACATTATTTAGGAAATAAAAAAAAAAGAAGTCTTGCCACAGAGAGGGGGTTGGTTCTTGAGGAGAGTCTTTTTTTGTCTTGCCATGAGGTTTGTTGGTGCTAAGAGAAACACCAGCCTTTAAGTTGTCACTTCTGGCAAAGGTAAGTTACTAACCGATTAAGTAATTAGGTAATGTCTAAACAAAAATAATATAAATGGAACACTGTAATGGAGACTTGTGTGGCTAAAAGTATATTAATAATGTTACATTGTGATTTATTCTCCTTCTCTGTCCACTATGTTACACTTATGTACTAGATGTGTGGGTGTGAGACACAGAAATAATGGTTTCCCCCCACTGTCTCCTCTGTTGGTGAGAGAAGATTGTGTTTCACTCCCCTCACCTCTTCATAGTGGCTCGTCTTCCTCGTTGCAGCTTTGCTTTGTCCTCAGGAGAGAATAAAGTTGGCCTAGCCCCTTAGTTCATCTCTTATTACCATCGTAGCCTGATTATGGGAGTATTATCATTTAGTGTCCATAGAAACCACATCAAAAGAGTTCTGTTACTAAAGTGATTTAGAGTTAAATATATTACACATATACTGTATATGAAGTTTTAATGCTATGGTGAAGTTAGTGTCACGAATACCTCATGTGTTGTCGGTATAAAAATGGCTGATATAAATGGTTAGCAGACGAGTTTAAAATACAGCACAGTCTAAGAGAAAGACCATTGTCAGTGTTCAAGAGGTCCTGGTAAAATGCAATTCAAAACACTTTTTTTTTTTTTTGTGAGTGGTGCCATGTTGACTTCATCAGTGGGGGAGGCAGCATGAATGAAAGGCTTTTCTGTTGACAGTGGAGTGCATGAATCAGCAGTGACTCTGCAATGGAAAAGACAGGAGAGGCAGGCTTTCTATTCAGTCTGATGAATCCTGCTTAATTATAAGCTTATTTAAAAAGACGAGCTAGGAGAACGGATGAAGAGCTTTATGTATTAATAATGTTTTCGTAATGATGTAATATGTACAGATGGAGTTTCGCGGGAAACTGATATCACCAACCTAAGTTTCATACAGTTGGACTGTGGGAATAAATTTTGCATTGTTTCAGACTTCAATTTGCATCATGTAAGCTTGATATGCAAATGTAGAGTGCAAGGTCACCACTTTAAGTCGAATAATCTCACCATGTCAGTTGCTGACTACTAACAAGGTGCCAACAAGCAAGGCACTTGAACACCAATCTCCAGTGGAGCTGCTCAGTGACCAACATTACAGTTTTTTACAATCACTTTGCTACTAATTTCAGAACCTTAATGTCATTTTTCAAAACTCTAGACACAAAACTCAAAACGATCATCACTTGTAAAACAGGCTATCCAATGTTCAAAACATTGCATTGTATATTCATATCTTTAAATAAATATTGCACTTGCACAATCATTGGTTCAAAAAACAAATTTATTGTGAAATACCATTGAAATGAAATGTTACTTTCGATCACCCACACACAAGCTACCCATAGTTTCACTGTGTCATCGTTCTTACAATCATTAAATATTGTAGTACAAAATAGGTGATACATGTTTTATTATGGTACTACATATAAATCCATCCCTGTAAAAGTACTGCAGTAGTAGAGAGAATACTACAGACACAGTGGAATCACTGAACAAAACCTGAAATGTATTAATGAAAAACAATACAGTATGATCACACCATAGGTTTATTTAAATCAAAGCAAAATAATTAGCTACAAAATAGAAAAGAAAAAGACAGTACTATAAAACATCAAATGCAGTGTTCCTCAACTTGCTTGTACTGTAAAAAGGAAAAGAAAGAAGTGATTACTGTACTTCTACATCTTCATCAACTCTGTCTTGTGGATTTGGCCGCAGGTTCTCATCTACATTGCAATACTAATGCCAAACTATGGAGTTAGAATCATGCCAAAACCTCACACACACACAAAACGTGTTTTACTCACGCCCAACGATTCACAAACAAACTCAGCGTGGTTTGCAAATACAAAACATCATTCACAAACTAATGCATTTTGTTCTGCAAATAAGAAACCTACCTATCAAACAAATACAGTATGTTTTACACATACAAAAACGTATTTCTTCAATGACAAAAAATATCCTGCAAGTACAAAACAAATTCTACAAGTACGGAAAAAAAAATCCTTCAAGTACGGAAAAAAAAATCCTTCAAGTACAAAAAAATCCTTCAAGTACAAAACAAATCCTTCAAGTACAAAACAAATTCTACAAGTACAAAACTGTCACATGACTTTTGGTACTAACTTTCCGCCTTGCTGATCCACACACAAATGCCCTCAGATCCACACACAAATGCCCTCAGATCCACACACAAATGCAGGTACATTTTCTAACAAATGTCCTGTAATTCGCACTCCACAACAGCAGGTGGCGCTGTTAAGTAATTTTAAGCCTACCAGGACCATAGATATATACACGCGGATTTTTTTAAACGTTATTATGGTGCATAACTTACTGGAACAAAACTGAGCAACGTGTTGTTGCTGATGACAAAACCACTGATTATATATATATATATATATATATATATATATATATATATATATATATATATATATATATATATATATATATATATATATATATATTGAAGCGATGCTAGCGTTAAAGACCCGCTGATCGTTGTCTGATTCTCTGAAATGAATGCCGGCATTGCATTGTGGAAAATCGGCTTTGCATGCGCCCAACTCTGATCATATCGTGTTCTGTCTTACAGCCTACTGTAATATTTCACCAGTAATAAGACCAAAATAATATTATTAAAGTAAAGAAATGCATACTATGATAATATCTACATATATGTTACTAGATGTAGTATTATAGTTTAAAAAATATCAAAACAACAAAGCAGCTTCCCTGGCCGAAATAGACCGAAATAATAACATTAAAAGAAATACAATTAAACCATGATAAGATCTGTTGAATAAATGTTGATTAAAACAGCGGTTATTGGGCTAAAAATACCAATAACAGCAAAGCTGTATACAGCTTCTCTGTACAGAAATAAACGTGCTGTGATCAGGGAATCTGTGCGTACACCACGGATGATGATGTCATTGACCTACATTGAAAAGGAGGTGTAGAGGGCTGTGGGTGGCTGGCGTGAGACCAGTGGAGGTGTCGGTAAGAACAGTTCTTGTCCAATCACTTTCAATTTCACAATTCTTTTATTCCAAGCATTATCAAGAAGACAGGTTACAGGTTTGTATGGTTGCGTGTTTGGGTGTGTGGTTTATAGAGCAATAACGCACACAAGGCAGGAAACACAGCATGTCCAGCATCAAAGATCCTCCATGTGGTTTTGAACAAACATACATGCATCGCATCCGTGGGCCCGTCACAGAAATTGAGTTTGTTTGTGAATCGTTGGGCGTGAGTAAAACACGTTTTGTGTGTGTGTGAGGTTTTGGCATGATTCTAACTCCATACCAAACATCTTGGAAAAAACCTTTTCCAAGATGTGGTATGAGTATATATGTATGTGTGTGTGTGTATGTGTATATATCTATCTATCTATCTATCTATCTATCTCATCAGTAACGAGTTGGCAGAATTGGACAAGCAATTCCAAGGCCCTGCATCCACACAGTTCAGTACTGTCAATACTGTAAATAGTCTCAAAGGTGGTACATGGGACCATAGAAACAGTGTCTGATAAACAGTAGTACATTACAGTAAAGAATGATGATGAAATATAATATGGGTTCATGCTCCACGCTAACTGGTGACAATGAATCTCGTTATCTTGAAACTTTCATGGTCTAAACATGGAATATTGTTTGTCTGTTTCCATACAACTATGCATTAAGAGTAATGCAACAGTTACTTATCATTTTGAGCAGTTGTATCCATTGATAGTTAGATGATTGTAATGAAATGAATAGACAATCATCTGAAATGTAATGTGTGAATTGCCTTTTGAAATAGTAGTACTTTGATGTTAAAGGTCCAATATGTAATATTTGTACTATAATAAATCCAAAAATGACACCAATGCCTCATCCGATATTAAGGAAACATGTTAAACTGAAATACTATCTTTTCTGACAACAATGCTAATTTCAGTATTTTTTCTTTTTGAAATTTACATTCCGTGACGGAATTTATGTTTATGTTTTGGTCTGTGTGTTGTTATCAACGGCCCAGTTTGACAGCCAGGCCAGGTTGCCAGATATACCTGTAAAAACGTAAACCCAGCACGCTACAGCTGTAATGGTAGTACAGCCATGAAAGCAGCAAACAAACGAACAGGATCAACGGAGATAGATTCTACATGACATAAAAAAAAGAAAACAGCATGTTTCTAACAGTTGCGTGACCAGAGACGTAACAACCCCCTGGTAAATATTGGAGATGTATTTGAAAGATGGAGACAGCTTAGAGCCATAAAGGACGCAGAGTTGGCTTATTTTCTCCTGAACAGGTAAGCATTAGCTTCAGGCTAATTTATCACAGCTACTAGGGACGGGCATTTTTTGTCATTTCAACATTTGTGTACTTACCTTGAATTATATAGCTAGAGTAACCGAGTTGGTTACTCGCAAAAACAATTGAGACATAGCCAGTAAAGTGATCCCGACTGGTCCTGGCTAACGCCGCCATGCTAACCCTGCTAACTGTTAACGTTACCGGGAGGACCAGGCAAGCAGCCCATGGCTGTTTACAGCGTGTAGCCTCTTCAGCGGCTGGAGCCGACAACGGTGAGTTATTTTAAACCACGAGAGGGGGGCTGTAAATCGGAAAGAGAGGACTGTGAGTTTGCAGTGTGTTTAGCGATTGTTGCCGTTATTCTAAGCCAATGAAGTGTGTTCCGTCGGCAAGGTAGTGGTATTTTTAGCGTTTTGTATTGTAATTCTAAGCCGAGGAAGTGTGCCTGACTGGCGTGTGGAGAGGACAGTGAGGTTGTTGTGTTTTTAGCGGTTCATACTGTAATTTTAAGCCGAAAAAGTGTGTCTGTCAGTTGGTTACAGAGCTCCGCGTGAGCACAGGCTTTTATGACTGTCAATATAGCCAGCATCTAACGTTACCTACTCCGCTGTGCTGTGGAGTAATGTCTGGCTATGTGAGACTAGCATCTAACGTTAGCTGCTCCGCTGTGCTGTGGAGTAATGTCTGGCTATGTGAGACTAGCATCTAACGTTAGCTACTCCGCTGTGCTGTGGAGTAATGTCTGGCTATGTGAGACTAGCATCTAACGTTAGCTACTCCGCTGTGCTGTGGAGTAACGTCTGGCTATGTGAGAAAAGCGTCTAGCAACATTGTTGTGAATGCTGCGGTCTCAGCCTGGCAACCCCCGTGAACTTCGAGTCTGGGCAGGAGGGGGCGGGGGAAACGACTCTCCAGTATTTTGAATTGGTTTTTGCAGTAACTATTTTAACCACTAGCTGCCAGTATTACACACAATATTACATATTGCACCTTTAAGTTGTGTCATATTGAACAGGTGATCTTTGTTAAATGAACAAATGATCTTAGCTTTATGTGTATTGTATCCAAGCAATTGAAACGTTTTGTGGTGTTAGTTTTGAAAAAAATTGCATTTTGATCATTGGTTGTGAGTTTTGTGTCTAGAGTTTTGGAGAATTAGTGCCAAAGTGATTGTAAAAAAACTGTAAATAAATGGTGCTTTATTAAAAACACAACCTAAAAACAATAGCTACCGCAACCAATGTGAAATCTGATGTTCAACCAACCCTTTACCCAAAAGCCCAGTATCTTTGACATACTAATGAAAGAGGACAGACATGAAGTGAAGTCAACACACAAAAAAAAGAAATACATGCATCAATCAAACTTTATTATGGGCCTGAACTTTATTACAGCAAACTTGTCAAGGAGTCAGCGGTCGTTAGTGGTAAAGGTAATTTATTGTCACATACAGCAAAATTCATTCTTTGCATTTAACCCATCCCTCAAGGGTGCAGCGGGCAGCCAATCACAGCGCCCGGGGACCAACTCCAGATCTGAGCCAGTGCCTTGATCAAGTAACCTGACTCCGCCAGATGGATTGCTTTGCATTTGCTCGGCATATCCATCTGGGAACTTTCCGTTGGAGAACTTTTGGGAAGGGGCGGAAAAACTGGTTAGCTGATTGGCTGAACCATCTGTTTATCACCTATGTTGGTGATAGACGGGCCAAATCAACCAATCAGATCCACGAAGCGTATGAAAATACAACCACAAGCCCGCCCCTGCTGCCGCAGGCAAAGCATAGCTCGTTAGCTCAGCATGCAAGCAACATATCGGCTCCAAATTTTCTCTGCCTCAAGATGCCAGACTGATCTGCGAGTAAAAAACTGGAGCTCGTGTGATCAGGACGGTCTCACGAGGCTATTGATCAAGGTCACAGACTGGAGAACCTACTTTTTGATGGTGGGGGAAATCGGAGCACCTAGAGGAAACCCACACAAACACGGGGAGAACATGCAAACTCCACACAGAAAGGCCCTGTAACGACCTGGATTCGAACCCAGAACCTTCTTACTGTGAGGCCACAGTGCTAACCATTGGGCTGCCATGCTGCCCAGTGGCTCAGTTGAGAACAAGAATCCTTCCCCTTGACCTTGAAATTGGTATATTTAAAAACATCCAAGAAGATATAAGGTTGTGTGAAACTTGAATTAGAAGTTTGAGAGTGAATCCCATTTACTTTTGTATTGTTGTTATTATGATGAGTTAAGAACATTAATCTTTCAAAAATCCCAAAAAATGTTGGTGTACTGATGACGACATAATGGAGTGGTTGTTTAAATGTAATGTGTATAAGCTGGCGACCTTTGTCTCTAAAGCATGGGAAAAACGACAAGGTTTATTTCTTTAATATAATATGTAATTTATGTTGCTACTCTGGTATCTGGTCCTTTGTTGTAAATAATGGTGTCTTGTAAGCCTGTTTGGGCTGGGCTTATTATTTATGCATGACACAATAATAACAATTATTAATTGATTCATTCATACATACGCTGATGTATAAACAAAGTCTACATGCAATGCTAGCGGTCCTTTGAGCCAAATGCTAACATGCTGACGGTTAGCAGTTAATGTTTACCTTGTTCACCATCATTCATGTTAGCATGGTAACATTTGCCAATTAGCACTAAACAGGAATATCATACATTTTTCAGGTATATGATCATAAACCAAAGTAATGGCAAATTCAAATTTGTGCCTAGTGATGCTGTAAGATGAGAGGTTAAGGGAACACCAAGTTTGTTCGTGTTCATCCTGAGGGGATCATGTTTACCGAATTTCATGACAGACATTTCACTTAAAACCACAAATGTGAACCTTCTGGTGGTCGAAGAGGAAAAGTCAGAGTATCATCAAAGTCATTAGGAATCATCCTCTGTAGACCAAAAATGTCCGTACAAAATGTCATGGCAATCCATCCAACAGTTGTTGAGACTTAGACTGACTAACTGATTTTTTTTTTTTTTTTTTTTTTTTTTTTTTAGATCAATTTTTTATTTGCACCATTTATCATTCAGACATACAGAACAAATTCCACAATATGTGCCAGGTAATATCAGATGGCGCACAGAACAGAGAAACATAAATTGAACAAGAACAAAAACCCTCTCCCACCCCCCAGCCTCTGCCATCTCGAGGAAAACAAAACAAACAGAAATCACACCTTGCCTAGTCACTCTTCTCTAGTTCTTGTGGCGCTGAGTCATTAGGTCTGATATTTGTGCTGCTGTGCTTTTCCTTAGGTTGATAGTTGATGATTTGCCTTTGGTAACCCTTGCTGTAGAGAGCTCAAGCATAACTATGTCTAAATGAATAACTGGTCTAGAGTATAAATACCTCTGTCCCTCCACTGCTTACAACAAAAGGTTTGTTACCAGACATTAAGTGTGTATTGTGCCATATTGGGGTATTCACGTGCCACTTATTGGTGTAGCGCAGGTGCTCCTCCACCTGTTTAAAGTTGGCCAATGAGTTAGTGATAGTGGGGCCGTAGGTTAGCATACACTTTTTTTGGACAAACACCTGCAAAGGCCAGGTCTTGCAGTTTTAGACTTCCAGTGAGGTTTTGCTCTATTCTTCTCCATGGAACTGTAGATAAGGGGTCCATCCACACTCTGAGGGCCCGTAGCAGAAAGGCCTTGTGATACATTTTAAAGTTGGGGAGGACCAGGCCTCCAGTAGTTGTGGTACGTTGTAAGGTAGAGAATTTTAGCCTAGGTTGTTTATTGTTCCAAATATACTGCAGAATTAAAGTATGAAGTTTCTTCCAGAAATTTATTGTTGGGGGTAAGGGGATCATTGCACTCAAGGAACTATGTTCATTTTAACAACCGCAATTTTGGACTGCAGTGATGCCGGCGGCGCGGTCCACCTGGCCAGATCCCTTTGAACGTTACTTAACATGGTTTCATAGTTGTCTTGGACCGCTCGCTGTAGTGATGCATGTACGATGATTCCAAAATATGTTATTTTGTTTTGGGTTAGTATTGTACCACTAATAGCTGATGTCACATGCCTGTTGTTCAATAGAAGGAAGATTAGATTCATTCCAATTTTTTTGTGTAACTTAAATCACATTAAATTCCGTATGAATGCATGCCTGTAAATATATGGTAAACACTACTCTTTGGCTGATGCTGATAGTCACTGTAGTTGTTTATTTGACTTCCATTAGAGAGCTGATTTTCTTGTACATGTGTAGTGTTTTAAGTGGCCTCTGTGTTTTTACAGTTTATTTTGGGCCTTTCTTAGACTCTCTAGGGACTGGGTGGTGTTTGTGTGTCTTTATGTGCCAGGGTGGGAGCTGCAGCCATAAACTAACTTCTCCTCCCAGCCCTGCTAACTGACAGAGTTGTGTAACAAAAATGTGAAATCCGCTGGTGTCTTGTGATGTCGCCTTCTGGCATGTTACAGATTGTTGTAGAATAGAAAAAGAAAAAGATGCAGCTTACGGTTTTAGCCTGAGCCACTAATGCATGGATAGTGCATGTGTCAATAAATGAATGACCTCCCAGTGGCTATGTGTCACCTAAAAGCCGCTAGACTGTCAAGGTTTTTTTTGTTTATTGTTTACGCCTATGAGCTTGTATGTGGTCGGTGTGTGTTACTGTCCAGCGTGCTTGTGTTTCTCCGTACACAGTTACATGTAGTCCTTTTTTCCACAGACAAAGGAGTCATTTGTGGAGCGTATGCAGAGAGGAAGAATAGCTTGGTGTTTCTCCTTGTTGTGAGCTTCTCCTCTGACACTGTAGGCTCCAGTCAGCTACTTCCCTAGGTGGTGGGTGGACCGTGTCCCTGTGAGAATTGCATTGATTCATTCATATTGCCTTCTCCTGCACAGGGCCCCTCAGGCATTCCTACCACAGCCCCCAGACCTGTTTGGAACAGTGTCAAGTCAATTCATATCAAGCATTGGAAGTAGCTTCCGGTTGTAGCCTACTGTAGCTTATTGATTCAGCAGGCGACTGTGAAATACAGTTTCATGTTTTGTAAGATCTTGAGTTGTTCTCCGAGGTGAATATACTGTAGATTAATCTGAAAATCATCAAATTCATCTGATCATAATGGTTTCAGTTCTCAATTTCACAATGATGTTATTGTGAGAAAGTTACTCATCTCTGTGGTTTACTCAGTTCAGGTGATGCCAGCCCCCTAAGCCCTGTTTGGTCATGTGTGTAAAGTGTACGTGGGTGGATGATTGTTGCTGAAAGCTTGGCTTCCGCTCCACCGCAATAGATGTAAAGTTTCATTTGCCTTGAAATAGAAAGAAAAACGGACGTTAAATGTATGCATGTAGGTGGGTTTTTTTAATTTATTTTATGTATTATGAAAACGTAGTATGTCAAATTCATCAGTATGTCTACAGTGCCTTAAAACTAGTTATTGACTTACTGTCATTTCATTAGAACCACTGTTGATAACCTCATTTATTGATCTTGTCTCTTCAGTTTTCACTAGTAAGAACTGCTGTCCTGTTTCCTGTGCTTATTATCAGCCCGTGTCTTCGAAATAAGTGTGTGTCTGCACAGGGAGCCCTCCAGGGCAGTCAAATCTGTTTATTTTGAAACTCTGTAAACCCTTTGCGGGGTCAAGGCTCTGACTCATTCTCTCATCACAATATTAGGTCTCTCTGTGGGTGCACAAAGATCCATTGGTGTTCACTTTCAGTCACTCAGGACAGGCGAGACACGGTGCTTTCAGAGGTGTTTATCTGCCTCGCGTTGTCATCTTTGATGAGGCAAGCTCTTTGTAACGCGTTGCGTAAGGAAATAATATGATACTTAGACCCCATCATACTATAACGTGACCATTTTTTGTTTGCTTTGTTTTTTTTAGGCAAGTCCTGAAACCTACTCCAGGGTTTGTGTTGACCAATGGATGAGGATGAAATCATGTGAGCGTGTGCTAGCGTTGCAGTGCCATGGACCTGTAGCTGGACAAAATCTCACCTCAATAGACTGGGGGCCTCGTCTGCACGTGGTTGACCTTCTGTCATCAACCTGAGAGGAGTATCTGCTGTACGGTGTCGGAGCGTACGCTGGACTCAGACCAGGAAAGAAATCCTGGATTGTACGGCTTAAATATTGCAGGTAAGAAGATTGTGAGACAGACACCAGCACTGTATTGATGCCATCTATTCTGTTTTCTGAATTTATTGCTGCTGCGTGTGACTGTGCTGTGCATGTTTTTGCCATAGTGTACACTGTTTAAACCCACAAGTTTGGTTTGCTGATCATGCCAAACAGTGACTGTGCTTTCCTCAATGCGGGGAGGGCCACAGACAAGCTCAGTACAATGAATGGGAACTATTCACCTTTGAAATGCAGACAAGCAAATACCGAGGATGATGTCATCATGGGTCTCACTGTTGGTTTTTCGTATGTGTGAGTTAAAGATATCATGGCAGGGTGATGAAGAAAAGAGCAAAGGATCCTTTACATCTTGCAGGATTTAATGGTCTTCTTGCAGATGCACACTTAAAAACAGAAGGTGGATGTGGCCGACCATTTCCTGTTTCATCAGATACCTATCTCACAGTTACTGTTAAAGTCAGGCCAGGCCTCCTTCCTCTGCCAGAGGGGAAACTCTACTCAACAAAGGTCTGACTGAAACAATGCACCTGTAGTCTGACCAATAAAATATTTGTTAAGGCATGTGAAGATCAGGGCTGGAAGTACAGTACCAGTCAAAAGTTACACTCAGAACACACTTAGAATGTATATTTACTCAAATGATGTACTTTTGAGGTACATGCATTTATATTTGAGTATTTCCATTTCATATCCATGATACTTTATACTTATTCTTTATTACATTTCAGAGGAAAATAATATTTAACTTTTTACTCCACTACATTTATTTAACAGCTATAGTTACTTTTCAGATAAATATTTTTTCCACACAAAACATCAACTTATAAAACAATAGGCTACATTGTTATATATCAAACAACCCAGTAGTATTTGAAGTAGTTAGTAGTTAATAGTTAACCTATGCAGTTACCAGCTGTAACATTAAAATTCTTATTCAAAGTAATGTAGATAGTAATAATAATATAACACCCAGACCTATTAGGCAGCAGAATGGCACCTTCTGCCTAACGGGAATGATTAATTTGGATATATTTAGTACGCTATGATGCTTATATTGTTATTATATTATATTTCATTACTATGAATGCTGGACTTTCACTTGTACATTGAGGTCAAGGATGCATCGATCCCACTTTTTCAGTCCCGATACCCATACCTTGGCTTTGGCTATTGGTCGATACGAGTAACGATCTATAAGTCTTAAATTAATAAGCTGTATGCCTCACTATATGGAAGTGACTGGGATACATAGATCTACATTTACCAGTGTTGTAGTCAAGACCACCTAAACCGAGACAAAGTCATCACCAAGACCAGAGTGTATCGAGACCGAGTCAAGACCAAGACTTTGAGGGGTTGAGACCGAGTCAAGACCAAGACCAGACCAGTGCCAGAGCTTCTTCTGTATCTCACATTCACTTTCTTGGGCGTGCTTGTTAAGGGGCGTGGGGAGAGGGGGTTAACAGTAACAAAGTTCAAATTAGAAATGAGTCAAGTTATTGGTTGCATTTGAAGCAGTAAAGTTTTACATCCAATGACCGTATTGATGTTAACACATAAAATTAGACAATGCACAGGCAATTTACTGATATCTCTGCAGTTGTGGTCTTGACCGGTCTTAAGACCAAGAACGATCTTGAGTACTACAACACTGAAAGTTTCGGAATTATTTA
>NC_041342.1:23655664-23715664 GCF_004354835.1 Perca flavescens
AAAGGACAGCACGTGGATCGGCAGTCAGGTTTTAGCCCACTGGTGTTGTGTTGAAGATAAAGGTGAAAAAATAGGCTGAACAGAAACGCTGAAGGAGCTACTGTACCGTTTCTTCACAGTCCACACCCTGACCACAACCACAACCACAACTTTTACTGTGTCAACATTTTCCCACAAGCACTGACCTCAGCACAGTAGCAGTCATTGGTCAATCTTAGTGTCTTTTTCATATCGTAATAGCATATGTGGTGTCTTTTCACCCTGAGTGAGGTGAAGTCATCGCCTAAGTCAACAAGATTTGATCTCTGAGCAGAAGTTGTGGGTGGGTGTTGCTGCCATGACCTATAAGAATAAATATTTCATGCACATGGGTGTTTGTAAATGTCAGGGCCCAAATCGGTTGGCAAAGGATTAATTTGGAGTCCACCAGAAACAGGTCTGTTGCACATTTTCAGCTACAGCTCAAGAAACCGACTGTGTCATGATGTTAGTATTAGGATTACAACTAATGTATACTTCCACTATAAATGTATTGATTATTTTGTCAGATATTTAATCATATGAAATCTGTGGAATTAGGAAAAAAATAGACCTTTTTTATTTTTATTTTTTTTATTGTTAGACAGAAAAAAATAAGAAATTTAAAGGCATCAGTTAGGGCTTTTGGTAGTCTCGCATTGCCAGACCTTTGTCCACAGCGCTGCGGAGGAGGGTCTGGCTAGTTCACACAGCATTCCTGGATAGGAGGAAAACGTGCTCTGGTTTATTGGCATATCTTTAAAGCAATCACAATCGTCTTGGTCGGCGCTAAGCCCCGGACATAATTAAAATAGCTTCAGGAAGGAACTTGTTTTGGTGGAATGTGTACATTCAAAAGTTGCTTTAGTCGTGCAACAGAAAACTGAGATTGGACAGATAGTCTAGCTAGCTGTCTAGATTTACCCTGCAGAGATCTGAGGAGCAGTTAACCATTAGAATGCCAACACATAGAAAGCGGAAGACGCACGCACGCACGCACGCACGCACGCACGCACGCACGCACACACACACACACACCATAACCTCTTCTGCTGTACTGTCCAGTTCCTAGCTTGATTATATTTCCACCTGACGAGCCCCACATCAGCAGTAGACATCAGGGATTTCTTCCAGCTCCTGTTCAAAAGCTTACTGCTGCCCCCAAAGCCTGCGGTCTACCCACCAACAGTCGTAATGAGGCAGGAGGGACCCAGGAGTTGCAGTCCTTTTAGTCTTTTAGGACTCCAAACGGTCTCTTAATGGGAGTTTGCGACGTTACACCCACAGCATGCCTGCTCTGCTTCTCCACGCTCTCCATCACAGGGACAGAGAAGGCGTTCACATGTTTTAACAGGCTCAGCTTTACCTTCCCCCTGATACAAGATGGCTGGTAAAAGAAACTTCTGGGTTCAAAGGTTGAAGCTCGAGCATTTGGTCATTAAAGGGGATTTCCAGGTTTCTGAAGGCGAGTTTGTGAAATGTGGCGTTTAGTGCAAGCAGAGAGGTCCGAGGAGAAGGCTCTGTGGTGCTCTCTGAGTAATCGATCTACTGGGAAAAATGAATGCCATGCTTAAAGACGTATGAAAATGACAAAAAATAACACATGAATGTGAAATAAGAAAACTAGGGCTGCAACAACGAATCGATAAAATCGATAAAATTCGATTACTAAAAAAGTTGGCAACGAATTTAATTATCGATTCGTTGTGTCACGCAACTATTAGGCAACCTAGTCGCGGAGATAAAAAAAACATTGAGTTGAGCGCAGAGACGAGCAGCGCAGAGCGAAAGAAAAGGAAAAAAGAGCAGAGCGGGGGTAGAGGAAATACGGAGAGAGACCGGAGAGACCCGTAACGTTGTTCTGAAACACTCGGCGGAGGCAGAGAAATCAGTACGACCTAATATAAGTCATCCAAGGTGTGGGAGCATTTCACACTAAATAAATCAAAAACGTGTTAATTGCAAGATAAGCAAAAGCGACACGGCATGGCACGGGCGCACCACGGTGATGAGTCAGCACCTAAAACATAAACATGTTGGAGTCGGTGATGAGGAGGAAGTTCAACAGCAGGGTAAAGTCACTACACTATCCTACTTCTGTTCCGTTATGAAGTGAGGAACGTACCGTCCCTCCAGTAGCTCTTCTGGTGCTGTTTACTCGTTATCCAGCTGACTAGCATGACAAGCTAGCGTTAGCTCGGTAATAACAGTAATAAAGCAGGGGTGGTATACTTTGCAAGACTAAAGACACGGTTTTATTTACTCGCCTTTTTTGGCCCATTAATTTTTCAATCTGTTATGTATATTATGTGGTTTGTCCCATATCAGTTATTGTTGACAAATATAATAGTGTGTGGTGTATAAACGAACTTAACTTGCACTTACTACAATGATGGTAATAATTTAATGAATAAGTGTGTGTGCGTGTCCGTCTGTCTGTCTGTGTGTCTTTCTGTCTGTCTGTGTGTCTTACCTTTACACAACTATTAACTAAAACAATAAGTATGTATGTATTGAGTTTATGTAAATTAATGCTTTTTTTTATCCGATTCATCGATTAATCGACAGATTAATCGATTATTAAAATAATCGTTAGTTGCAGCCCTAAAGAAAACGTTTGCTTGCATTTTTAAAATCTGTCTATTAAAAAATGTATAATAATAAGCAATAAGAAAATAGATTAGAGGGTGATAGAATGATTATATAGTGTATTTCACACTGTTCCTTAAGGTCCCCTAATAGGGTATGTATCATTGATTGGGCTAAAAATTGCCTGAATGCTATTTTACCCTGTGAATATGGCCCTATTTGTAACAAGAGCTTTTCTTCCAAATATGGTATGCTCATGAATATTTAGATGAGCTGCACGCTGATTGGTTTGAGCGAACCACATACAAATACATTGGAGATGAGACAGCAGGTCTCATATTTCAGACACTGCAATGTTTCGTTACTAAATTCACTTCTGAGACTTGTTTATGCGAGAAATCAACTATATACGCCACTTATATAACAGCTACCCTAAGGTCTTACAAAGCTCATGCTTGTGTCTGATTTCAATTTAATGCTTTTTTGTGAATTTGAGGGGTTTCGTTAGCTGCTGGTGTCCCTTCAATCCTATAGGTAAAGATCGCTGCTACTGCAGGCCCTGGAGCTCCATCAGGGCCTCGGCATTTGGTAGTCCAGTAACCCACAAACAGTGACTTTGCACGGGTATGGAGCGCCGTGGGCTTCCGGTCGTGATGGAGCTCCATCTAGCTCAAAGCGAGCCGGGGTCTATGAAGGAGGACACGCCGGGCGACGACGCGGCACCGGCCACTGTCACATTAGCCTGCTGAGCTCCTGCTGAACTCAGACAAACAGTCGGACAAAATTTGCAATTAGCCATACATTTTCGTAAAATTGCCCATATTTGACCTCTACATAGTTGATTTCTCGCATAAAAAAGTCTCAGAAGTGAATTTAGTAATTAAATAGCGGATCTCTGGAGATCTGTGTGACCTAGCTAGATTCAGAAGACTAAGCTGACCTCAGGTCAGTGGTGTAGCCTATGCAAATGTTGGGGCGTGACAAGGACTAGGAGTTGAGGAGTTGACGTCAACTTTTAGCTTTGTTGAGATTCGCCAGTTTTCAGCAGCAGTTTCAAATAGTGAGATTTGCAGAGGAAAGGGGTGTCAATGGCATTTTGAGGTTCTATGTATGTCCTATTTACCCTCCAAACTGTCGTTTTTCAACTATGACAAGGTAAAATCGGCACTACATTCTATCACCCCTTTAAAATATAATTGCACATTCCTATTTATAGCCAGCATGTACGTAGTTTGCTCACTAATAAAAACGATGTACATTATGTTATGTATGTTATTACCAGATGGTAATAACATACACATGTTTCTGTCCATTAGAAAATGATTCATGACATAATGTGATTTTTATTTTTATTTTTTTATGTAGTGAACGAGTTTGAAAGTCAAGATCTCGAGTTTGAAAGTTGACATCTCGAGTTTGAAAGTCGATCTTTTGTTTTGTGTTTTGCCCCATATTCGCTTGAATATTTTACACTTTGAGTTGAAGGCAGGTTCAGTTAGGAAGATTAAAGATGAGATTAATACATTGATAAATAAATCAGAATTTCTGGGCAAATAATTGTGGAAGATATTTCCACTGAGCAGCAGTAGCAGTAACCCCACATGACACCACAGCTCAGCCCTGCTCCATTTAGCATGGCCTTAATTGGCCAGGATGTCCCTTCTCTGTCTTTCTGTCTCTCCCCTACTTTCTCCTTTTCTCTATCTGTCTCTGTGTAACTGTGTAACTTTGCTCCTCAGTCTTGTGCATTTCATATTTAACAACGTAGTGTTGGATTGTGTATACTGTGTGTTACTATGTTCAGTATTGAGGTCATATAGTTTGTGATGTTGCATATTGTATCCCCTTTTGCACGTATTGTATTAAGTGTACAAACCACCTCTCTGTAATGTAATCTAAATTGAACAGCTTTACAAACATGTAGTATCTATAACAGGGCAATGTTGTATTGTCTTATATTAGACAGGTTGAGGCATGTCAGCCGTTTGACCAATAAGGATAATTTGGGATTCAGTTGTAAAAGAGGGAGGGGAACAACACAACGGCTCACCCCAGAGACCAGAACACAAATCAATAACAATAGGAAGAGAAAGGAAGGGTCAATCTATAATAACTCGTTCATGGCAAAGGGAATGTGATTGCAATAGCTGGCAATGCCCTCAAAATATGCAGAGATAATCAGCATTATCTCCAGTAGTAAATACAGAAATGCAGGCCTCTGTGTTGCTCTGCTTTGTGTCTGCATGCAAGCATGCACGCACAGTGTTTCTGTGTTTCAGTTTTATAGAAATATTTGTTGGCTGATGTGTGTGTGTGCATGCGCCTTTGTGTATTTAACGTGCGATATTGCGTGCTCACATGTGTGACAGCCAGCCTCTAGAGGAGCAGATCCAACAACGGAGCAGAGGAGAGGCAGAGGAATGAGTGCTCAGTGGACTGCGAATAACCTGCCTGAGGACATTGACCAGGCAGAGAGAGAGAGAGAGAGAGAGAAAAATAAAGAGTGACATGGACTGAGGGAGAATATATATGAGTCATTTAAATGTGTTAAAGATTCGCTCAGTGGCATCAGTGCTTGTGTCACACTACAACTTGGGAAGGACCAAGGGGACAGTCACACACACACACACACACACACACACACACACACACACACACACACACACACACACACACACACACACACACACACACATTGTTCTTTTATTCTATTTTCCCCTCCATCCAGATGTCCACTCAGCAAGAATCCAGATGGCCTGGATACCCATATTGGAGAGGTGCTTTTGACGCACACAGATCAACACGAACACACATAAAGCAGCATGGCCATGTTTTTCTCCCTCTCAGAGGGAGGATTAACTCTTTTCAAGAGGGCTCCCCCTCCTCTTGCCATCATCTCTTCTCCCCCCCTCCCTCCCTCCCTCTGTCGGCCTGCCTCGCCTTCATTGGCTGCTTCTATCAGGACTACCACTGACTGGATCAGCGATACTACAGGACACAGGAGAGCGGGGAGGAGGTGGGATGGGTTGATGTTGCCACGGTAATAGAAGAGGCGACCACTCACAAAATCATTGAGCTGGGGCTGAAATGGAAAAAAAAAAATATGTATCAAGTGGAGGGGTGTGGAAAGTGGGTTAGATGGTGAGGGACTGAAAGGAGGAGAGGAGGGGAAAAACAATAACAACAACAGCCGGGGATTAGGCATCGGCCGAGCAATCAGGAAGTCTATTTAGGACAAAGCATAGTTTCAAATCCTCCCGGACTTTAGCAGTGATCGTCAGAGCTGAGCTGCCAGTCCGATTGGACAGCTGCTCAATATCTATGGGTGGGGGAATATAAGCGCACAAAGGAAGGATGAAATAAGACAGGTGAAAAATGGAGAGAGAGAGAGAGAGAGAGAGAGAGAGAGAGAGAGAGAGAGAGAGAGAGAGAGAGAGAGAGAGAGAGAGAGAGAGAGAGAGAGAGAGAGAGAGAGAGAGAGAGAGAGAGAATGCAGGGCAAACAAGAGCAGTTAGAGAGAGAGCAAAGATGAGCGAGGTAGAGCGAGAGACAGATTGAGAATAGAGGTTATTACTGTGGCGCGAGATGGGTCGACAGAAATAGAGTCTGCTGGATTTGTCACCTCCAGTGCCACACCTTGGCTGCATCATCCCAATGCTCCATCCTGGCTGCAGCAGCTTCTACACATGGGATTTCCTTGTCCAGGAGGACACTTGATGACCAGTAAATTCATTTGGAATAATCTGTTTAACACCTCGGATGCTCTCTGAAGATTTAAGCCCCTGGCATGTGAAAAGGACAAACTGTACGGTCTTTTATTGAATCGGGGAAGAGGAAGAGTCCCTGCCTGCCCACACAACAATGCAAAAATAGGGACTATTTCATTCAGCATCAAGACTTACTGTCTGCAGCTTGCCAGAGCTATTTCCATAAAGATAAGCACCTGTGTTTTTACAGACTAGTCAGTCAGTGAACACAGCCCTGTTAACACTGTGTGAACATGAGGAACTCATTGTCCGGCCATTTTCAAGGAAAGCTGACTCAACCTAAATGAGGAAGACAATGGAGGTGGGCGTATTGGAGGTATACAGCGGCAGCGCAGTTAGTCGATTGATTAGAGATATTGTGCTCAGCTACCTGAGGTAATGCAGTGCTGTACTGTGAATGACATGCAGAATACGGTACTTGTCTTCTAATGACAGGACAGACCTCAAAGTGCATGAGTTGCTCACTGACTGGAGCTGTGGCTATTTGAGGACTTTAAGGACACGTAGCCCCAGGCAGGTACTGGCCGGTGTTGGAGCCCCACCATGGGGGAGACGGCAGAATACCAGAGGCTGCAGGAGACGTCCGAGTCTGACTACCAACGCCTGCCCAGTGATGACGAAGAGGTAGACCTCGACACTTCCTTGATTATACCCTGCCACACAGCTTTAGACAAACATGGATGACAGATAAACAATTCAGCAGGTATTATAGAAAATGAAAGGGTGTGAGATGATGTAAGGCTTTGTTGTGGGGTTTTTTTCCTGACGGAGGGCGTATCTCACTGAACAGAAAATACATTTTGGAGTGCAATACAAGCAATTGGGTAATCAGTAGATTATAGTTGTCATGACACTAATATGTATTTTTTTGTGGCAGTAACGTTAGAAACAGCGTTGCACCTTTTTCGTGTGTGCAGATGTGATTTTGGATGTGTAACATTTGTGTTTGTGTCATTAACCAAACAAGAATTTTGGTCAACATTCACAGGCAGCTGTTTTCGTGTGACATCTGGGATTTTCATGGATCATGGGGTTAGCACCTGACCAAGAGGCAGGCAGGGAGATGCAGTATTATTTTCAGTAATGTATTGTGCCAAAAACTCGTTTTGACATGTCACAGCAGTAAAATGAATGAAGTAAAATTCAATGTAGCTTTTTCAGGTTCAAGGTCCTGGTATTGTAAATGCTGGCCCCCTGTCACACTGTCATGACTTACTTACTCAGACACTTGTGGTAATATGAATGGTAATACTACACACCTGTGCTTTTCCTACCATTAAAAGAAAGTGCTGTGAAAAAGACCTACAGTAATGTCTAAATATTAATCTGTATCATAGAACCCTATAAGCGCTCATGCATCTGTCACACAGAACCAGCTCTTTCACACTCGCATGTCACCATCACTCTCCTCAACCACCACATACTCACGCTCACCACACACAGCACTTCTCACCCACACACAAGGCCTGTGTGTGTGTGTGTGTGTGTGTGTGTGTGTGAGAACCATGAGGTCATTGATGAGGTGCTGCAGAATGAGCTTGGTGACAGGCAAACTATGACATTTTATAGCCTCCCACCGCTTCTGCAAACCCCCACGTCCTTTCACAAACCCTGTGACACACCGTACAGACAGGCCTCACTGTTCTTTTGCTTTGGATAGGGTCAGCAATGCCTTTGCCACTATGCTGTCAGTGTTCTTGCCTTTTTAAAATCGTTATTGGTAGCATGCTGTTGGGAGGCAGATGGGAAATGTGGCAAAGAGAGAGAGGGGATGACGTACAAAAAGGTTTCTGGCGGGAGTTGAAAATTACACATCACTACAGTGGTATAGTGGCCAGGCTGTTATTAGCTTATTGCTGATGTATATCGTGCAAGTATCAAAAGATTTCAAACCACTCTGCTGCCCTGCTCTCAGTCTGTCTTGGGATTGAGTCCAGCCCTCCACGACCCTGCACAGGATAAGCGGGTATTACAAATGGACGGGTGGATGAATGTGTAGATCTGTGCAACAGTATAAATATCACGATTGTCGACTGAGTGCGGCGTTTAGGGTCTGTGTGCTAGTTCGGCAGAGTTAAGCCGATGGACACAGCAGCTGTCCTGGTTTCTGTGGGCTGAATCAGATCACTCTCTTCTTTTAAAGCTGCAGCTTTGTGCTAAATACAGCGGTTTTCTAGTTCTAATGCACACAACCCTAACACACTGCATGCAGCCGTCTCCATCAGGAACTCAGAGACAAAGATATGTAAGAACAGATGAACCGAGGCACTAAGAGAGAGAGCAGGAAAAGGAGAGAGGTTAGAGTCCCGTGGCTCCCTTCAAATACATGTACTCATTGTTCTATCAGAGCAATCCTTTTATGCTTAATGCAGATCTAGTTCTGATAGACTTTTTGGAGAATGAGGGAATTATTGAGCTTCAACCAGCACTACATTATTGAGCATCTGCTGTATTTTGTAAATGGAAATAATAAATATTCTCTCAGCGTAGCACATATTTTATTAAATATTGGGTTCACACACTGTTGACTGTCGGTAGGAGGTCAATCATCATTGACCGACATTTTTCACTAACACCCTCCTTTCCCCTCTTTACCAGCTTTAGGGGATCAAAGAAGAGATTGCTCGGATGGGTGTATTTTCAGGGTGGAGGCGACATTAGGATGTATTAGTGGGGGTTGTTTTGGTCATCTGGCATTATGCTTATTTGGCCAAGCTACCAAAAGGGGACACCATATGTGTCCCCTTTTTTCTGTGTTCGACTAGGAGCAGTCTGTTTGTATCCAAAACAGTTTTCATTCCCACAGTCTGTTCCACCCACCGCATGACGCCTCTCCTCTCCTGACTCTGTGAATGATGAGGTGATGTGGACAGTGAAGGGATTTACGGAGAATGTAAAAAGCCAGACTTTGACAGAGGGTTACTATCTGTGAGATCAGGAATGACGCATCTCTGTTTGTCTGTGCATGCAGGCCTCCGTCAGACGCATCGTGTGTGTGTTTGTGTGTGTGTGTGTGTGTGTGTGTGTGTGTGTGTGTGTGTGTGTGTGCGGCGTGTGCGTGTGCGTGTGTATGCGTGCCTGTGGATATTTTGCTTGCACAGTTGTAAGAGGAATTAATGATGTTTATTCTACTACTCCTCACTCTGCTCTGCCGGTTTTTGGCACCCACCACCAACCGCAGATTGCAGAAGTTTTGCCACCAAAAGGTTGCAACTTACTTTAGAAATGCACTGGCAGCATGTCCACCCGTATCCACTAAGCTATCTTAATTCCCAACACTGTACGTCAATGTGAATCCAGCCGTGAGTGCAAGCCTCTGCATGCCTGTGTCTGTGTACACTGAGCATCATATTACAGAATCAAGCTGTGTGTGTGTGTGTGTGTGTGTGTGTGTGTGTGTGTGTGTGTGTGTGTGTGTGTGTGTGTGTGTGTGTGTGTGTGTGTGTGTGTGTGTGTGTGTGTGTGTGTGTGTGTGTGTGTGTGTGTGTGTGTGTGTATATGTTGCAGTACTCTGACATAATGCAGACCTCACACAGCGCTTTGTTCTTCATAATCTCATTAGCCAGCAAGCCACTAATTTGATGTCAATTCATGATAATACAATCTACACGGTCAGATGTTTAACTTGGGCTTGGCATCCCTTCATATTCCAGTTGAACGGCCATTGAGTCATACTACTTTGTGTGTTTGTGTGTAGGCACAAGAAAGAGATGGAAAGAAAGAGAGAGGGAGATGGAGGCCAGATAGGAGCATCTGGAGAGGCCCACAGTAGCTGCTTCATTGTAAGTGAGAGACCAAACAAGTCAGGCACAATTGAAGAGTTTTATTTACTCAAATATCAATGTCTATGAAAAATAAACCACTTATTTACCATATTTAACAATTAACAGGGCAAAGTCATTCAGTTCTTCCTAGGCATCAACATGTACATTTCCATGCACTTTAGTATCCCGTTTTTGAGTATTATCCCGGTTTTGATCATTTTCTGGATATGGTTTCTGAAACCAGGATATTGTGTTTATTGTGCAACACATAACTGTGAACTTTACCCATATGGCCAGATAATGAACAGAAAATGGGGGGGATGGCAGTGGATTATATATTATTATATATACCATAATATTATTATTATTATTATTATTATTATTATTATTATTATTATTATATTAAAATGAGTAGATAACATTAACTGTATATAGTAACTAATGCTAAATAAAATCAGTATGATATATATATGATACAATGTGTCACTATTTCACTTATAAATAACCATGTGAACATCACCTCATGACTTTATAGAGGTAAAATAAAATGGTGTGAGGAGGAGAAACTTTGCAGTCGTTACTAATAACTTAGTGATTAATGTCTAAATATATTACCAGAATCAACAGATTGAAAGCAAATCCACCCATCCACCCCACTGAATACTCCATCATAGAGTAGTGCTACCTAGTGGTATAAGAGTAGAGCTGCAGGTTGACTTACTGACCATTAATCATATTGGTCTAATCTGCTTTGTGAGGAGGCGGCTGACGGCCCTGTGACACATTCCTTCCACTGATTTAAATCTACCCAGCATCAGTGGAACCAGGATACAAAGCTAATCTTAATGTTTTGAAGTCCTGTTGTAGTGGTGTCTTAATGTTGGGATCTTATTGTTGGCGCTGTTGTTGTGGTGTTTTAATTTTGTTAAAATTGTATTGTTGTTGTGGTTCTTCTCGTCAGAGTGGTGTTTTTGTGTTGTGGTTTTTGTTGTTGTTGTTATAGGCGAGTTTTAATACTGTGATATTTGACTGTTGTCCTTTACGGCTGTGTTAGAGCTTTTATACTCCAGTGTTAGGTTTCCCTTTTGAGAGAGATGCTATTCCTGCCCAGGGACTACAGATAGAAATTAGCTTATAGCTAACTCTGGTACTGCTAAGGAGCTGTGCATTGTCCCTGTCAAATAAATAAATAAATAAATTTCTGATGCGCTATATACACTGTTCAGTAAACAACAGCACTGACACACACACACACACACACACACACACACACACACACACACACACACACACACACACAAAACAACTCCCTGGTGTGAGTTTAGAGAAAGTGTGTGTGTGTGTGTGTGTGTCTGTGTGTGTGGTTGCAAAGGGGAAGAGAACGGCGGGGAAGGGTCTTTGCGTTTTTGTCATCCTGTCACATCCTGTGTGCTTGATGATTTAGAGCCAGATTCATGACATCACCTCTGCGTCTGAGTGACTGTGAGAATGAGACATCTGATGATAATAATAATAATAATAACTTTTCTTTATATAGCGCCTTTCATAAAACCCAAGGACACTTTACAGAATTACTGTGGCTAAGCTAAAGGAGGTTGTAGGCTGTGGTAAACAGGTGGTGTTTCAGGAGTTTTTTTAAATGATGGCTGAACAAATCCAGGAGGGATCCACACCTAAACTAAAAATAATGACTGTGACGGCGCCAGCTTGCCCCCTCAGCTATTCCTCATAAAACATTTGTGAAGCACATGAAAAATAAAAGCTAATCTAGAGGCCGTTGACCTTTAGGAGGCTTCCCAACATTGCAAAATACTGCATGTGAGGGAGTGTTAGAGCTCTATAGTAGTATGTGTGATGAGAGTGTTTGTGATTTAACCGCACCCCCCCTTTCTTTGGGTGTGGAAAACTTGCAAGCTTGATTTGATTGTTATACACAATACATTGAAAGAACCAACAATGATCTGACACACCTGTCAATACAACTCTCTGGTGTGCAAGACCATTGTAGTGATCTATACAATACAATGAAATAAAATGAGTAATGAGGAATACAAACAAAGACGAAAGCGCTCTGCTTCTAACTGTAGGTGCTTTATGTTGAGGCAGGTAGGCAATCACATAGTATCACCAGTAAAAAAACTGCCCAATTTGTATACATTATGACCAAGCAGGACATGGCAGTCATGTCAGATAAGATAAGATAAAATACTTTATTAATCCCACACTGGGGAAATTCCTTTGTTGTTTGGTAATATGTTCCAGTTCCTTAGTTCCTTAATTCCTTAAATTAGTTTAGACATTTATGAGCTAGGGCAAAAAAGATAAATGAATCTATATCCCTGTCATGTTTAGATCTTAGATCACAAGTATGAAGAAACACAAACACAAACCAGCATATTCATAAACAAAACTATAGAACCCAGCAGCACCACATGCCCTTCAGATTTGTCTGCTGTCCAGTCTTTAATTAAAGACAGACCTTTTTATGACAACATCCCTATTTTGTTGTTGTTTTCTTTTTCCTTCCCCTCAGTCTCCACCACTCCACCGTCTGCTCACCTCCCTTCCTTCCTCTAGTAAACCCAACACTTCCTAATCAAAAGCAGAGGAGAGTGGCGATGAATGAAAGAGAGAGAGAGAAATAGCAAAAGCAAGAGGCCATAACAAATGCTGATAGGTGGACTAACAAGAACAAAGAAAAAAGCAGAGAGCACAAAAACCTGTGATGTAAGTAAAGCAAAAGGTTAATAATGTCTGGCGAGAGACCGAATGAGAGGGGGCTTGCTGCTACTCTGGGTCTGAAAAGCCGCTGGTAAGGGTTTGTTTATATTCAGAAGAGGGAGAGAGAGATAACATTTTTGGAGGATTAGAGGCAGGAAATAAAAGGCAGCACCAAATAAAGAAGAAAATGCAACGGGTTGGCGAGACCTTAGGGAGGGAGGGGAGGCTGAGAGAGGGTAGCAGAGTGAAAGAGAGTGGATTAATGAAGGAGTGAAGCATAGAGAAGAGAAGGGTGAGGTGGAAGGAGTGGGGGAGCTGACTGAAGTGAGGTGGACTGGGCGGGTCTTGTTAAGATAATTGGTTTTTATTTTGACCTGTAACTTAAAGTATTAGTCACCCACAGTCAGACATCTGCGGCCTCTGTGAGCTATAATCACCAGTCAGGCAGCAGACTTCTCTGTTTTTTACGACTGTAAAAGGATTTAGTGTTGTAGATGTGTGATAGTTTATCCAGTAAATAAATGAATTCAGTGTACTGTCCCTGTGCCATGATGGAGCCGCTGCTGCCTTTTAAACATGCTTTTTAGGTTTAAAATGACATACGTTTTTAAAGGTCTAGATTGCAGTTGTGTCTAAAGCTGCAACTAGAAAAACTGTTTTCAGTATTGATTAATCTACCGATCTTGTCTATTAACTGATTAATCGTGTAAAAAATGTCAGAAAATGCTGTTACACTTTTCTAAAGGCCAAGTTGATTCTTTCAAATAGTGTGTTTTGTCCGATAATCAGTTCAAATTCCCAAAATAATTGATTCGCAATCACATAATTCAAAGGCAAACAGCACATATAATAATGAAACTAAGAAGCTGAAACTAGTTAATGTTTGGGGTTTCCTGCTTGAAAAATTATTTTAAATAGTCGGAAAATAATTTTCTGTTGAATGACTAAATGATCAATCGACTGATTGTTTCAGCTGTAGTTGTGTGATTTGTGCTTGTTGAGCAGATACTCTTACATAAAGTCTGATGACAAAGCAACACATATTGTACAGATTCCCAAAAGGTTTAAGAGGAATAAAACAGGAAGAATATCTACATAAATATTCCCATACATATTTTATGTGAATATTAACTATCCTCATCCCCAGAGTGTATACCACAAGAGTGTCACAAGTTCACTCAAAGCCAGTGGTTTTAGTGACTCAAACTCACTAAACTCAAAACCCCAAAAGTGCAATTTCTCCACTGTGGTGAATTTTATGATAAGCAGGCATGAGAAAAGCTGTGGAGAAGGGGAAGAAGTGTGTGTGTGTGTGTGTGTGTGTGTGTGTGTGTGTGTGTGTGTGTGTGTGTGTGTGTGTGTGTGTGTGTGTGTGTGTGTGTGTGTGTGTGTGTGTGTGTGTGTGTGTGTGTGTGTGTGTGTGTGTGTGTGTGTGTGTGTGTGTGTGTGTGTGTGTGTGTGTGTGTGTGTGCGTGCGTTGCATCACAGGAAACAAGCTCTCTCCATCCTGCAGTTGAATGTGACCCTTTGGCCCTGGATCAAATGCTCCTCCGGGCTGAATACCATGAAGCCTCTGTCCTCTGCACCACGCACTGCACGGACCGTCTGACTGACTGCAGGAGGGAAAGGAGGGGGGAGGACAGAAAGATAGGGTGAGAGTGTAGATCAGGGAAAAGTACAGCAGTAGAAGGTAGGAATTGGGATACGTGGGGAAAAAAGTGGAAGAAGAAGGGAAGAGACGACAACAGAGTGAAGATCAGAGTCAGAGGAAAGAGACATAAACACTTAACGTACAGCACAAAGCACACATCGCTGTTCTCTGAAACCAACAAGACACGCATCTCGTTACACCCTAAAATGTGAAACCAGAGACAGTCACTCACTTTGGCTCTCACGTCCCTGCTGCCTGCCCGACTGGCAAGCGATTGAATCAGGGAGAAGTCGCTCCTATTTTTAGCCCCATGCTCTATGGAGGGATGGAAAAGCAAACAGACAGTAGCTGTATGCGCAAAGACACAGGGAGAGAGAGAGGGAGTCTGAGAGAGAGGGAGAGGGAGAGAGAGAGAGAGAGAGAGCGAGAGAGAGAGCGAGAGAGAGGAGTGATTTATTTGTGTGGTTCTGCAAGTCTGGATCACTGGCTCACTGCTGTCTGGGGAGGACACATGGCTGGACTGGGCACAGGGCAGAGCTGAGAGGCTTTTCTCTGCTACAGACAGCAGCTCTTAATCCCTCTACAGCCTTTTTTCACATATTTGAAGACTGGTTAAGTTCTCTTTTGCACGCTGAAGTGCTGCATGGATGCCTCTTTGCCTTCTTGAGGGAGCTGTAGCTAAAGAAGGGGCTTACAGGACGATTGCCCCGCCATGGAATGTTATAGATTTGCAAACAGGATCTCAGGAAGTTTTACTTCCCTGTCCCGGGTTTGGAGCTGTGGGTCTGGATCCGAGGAGCGTGTGCACTTCTTCGAATTCCCTCAGAGACTGGGAACGGTAATGTAAACCATGGTAATGGTTTAAGAGACCAGCAGACACCTCTGGCCATTTAAACACGCACGCACACTTTTTGCACCTACTCTACACCCATCCAGACGAAGGAATTCAGGATGCGACGCTTTGACAAGCTGAAAAAGTCATTCCCCTTCCTGGCACACTTTCATATATATCGAGTAAGTCTGGTGTCTGTCTGATGGTGGCTCTCTTTAGTCCACTGAGGGATTTTATTACTTGGAAATATGACATGGATATTAGAAACTATAGTCAGGATCATGTGGTCTACCCAGATGTTTGAATGTAGAGTCTGTATCATAAATATGGTGGAGTTCAGTCCTCTGTGTGTGTGTGTGTGTGTGTGTGTTTGTTTGTTTGTGTGTTTGTTTGTTTGTTTGTTTGTTTACTCTCCAGCTGGACTGAGGCCATCCTCTGGGAGTTGTTGTTATTGCAGCCGGATGTTAGAGCAGAACAGATCTGGTACAGGACATGGCTTTGGCCAGGAGGTGTGTGTGTGTGTGTGTGTGTGTGTGTGAGCATGCATTTCTTCACTACCATGAGGATTGAGTTCAGGCCAGAGGCATTTCTCACCAGGGACATCATGTTGTTTCTCTGCATCTGAATTCCTACATCTCTCTCTCAATTTTCTCTCTGTCATACTTGTTGTTTCTGTCTCTTTCTTTTTACTTTTCATTTGAAACTGAAAACCAATCGGCCTAGGCTCCTTGTTTTGTCACATTTCATGGAGAAATGACACTATTTAGAGCCTTAATACTGGACTCCTGGCCCTGGTTGGATTCCTCCTGGAGTCCTGTCACAAGTCACACTTAATGAAGTTTGAACATAGCATTCCTTCTGCTGACCTCACACCCCCACAATGTGCAACTTCCTCCTCATCCCATTATAAGAGAAGTCAAGATAAGCACCTTAAGATGCTTTACGTATGACATAACAAAGAAAGAAAGAACAGCTCATAATTGTCGTACTCCCAAAATGTTACTTGACAGTGTCAGTTGGTGACAATATAGGATTTTTGTCAGACTAGACACAACTAGGGCTCGTTGATATGGCCAAAATCTTCTATCCCAATAAGTCATTTCATATGTTGATAACCATATATATCACAATATAGCATAGTAATCTGGTAATTCAATCAATAAATAGTCAATGGAAAAACCACATGATAAAACCTATTTTTGTGTTCTCCATACTCCATGTTATCAAAACGGCGCCTCTATGGTTCGTTCCAGCCTTGCTACAACGTGCAACGATCAGAACGTAATGTATCGTCCAAATGGCGTAGATATTGCCGCAACGCAGTTCGGCCGCTGGTTTTTCAACATTGCGATAGAAACCATGTAGAAAAATATATACAATAGACATTTTTCATATAGTTTTGGCGATATAATCGCCCAGCCCTAGACACAACCCATCTTAACCACCTCTTTAAGTGAATGTAAGACAACTCATGTCTGTACAGCACCTGTCTCCAAAAAGTGTAAAATAAAATGTAATATCCTGTTTCATGGGTTGTGTAAATTGGTTAGCAAGTTGACAGAGAAATCTGATAGAAGCACCTTGATTTTGACCCCTCATGCCTCAGATGTGACACTGTCATGGAAAGAGGCCCAAGAGGAAGCTGACTTGCGTCTTTGGCACCGTCCAGTGAAATAACACTTACATGTTGACTGCCAGGGAAGACCAGACTTGGGGCTGCATGATAAAGGGTGTAATAGTTCATGGTGTATGCTCCATAAAGGAATAGGTTGTGCTGTATACAAAAATGTTTATTTTGTGGATGCAAAATAAATAGTTGGTTTGTTTAAATGTTGTCAGGGGAATGTACTGCGGCTCAAATAAACATGCCACGTAAAATGAGAGTATTTGGCACAGCTTAGCGCAGTCGTGAACCAGCCAAGAGTCCACTGTATCGTCTTTCTCAGAGTAGGGGTCAGGCATGATGCAGCAAAATAAAAAACATAGAGACGGATTCACATGACTGCAGCTGTAGTTAATCCCACAGGCATTTGGTGCAGCTTGCATCTCTATAAAGTTCTTACAAGTTATTAAATTATATTGGGTTGAGTTAATAACACACTCGTTTTACCTGCTCCGCTCAAAACAGAGGATTTCTCTTTAAGGGAACATCAAAGACTATTCTCTGTTGGCCTGTTAAAGTGCCTCCTGCTGTTTGGACATCGCTAAAGAGATATCAGCTGACACACTTTTATGTGCATTGCAATGAATTTGTATCAGGATACGGACATCTGGCATAACCATTGGGGATTGAGCCCTCCCAGCAGATCAGCCTCAGTCAGACCTTGCATCAACAATTCATGGAAAATACAGGACCACTCACTTTCCATTGAAAAGGCAGGGTAGATGCATATTTTCAGTGTTTTGGGGGATGGTCACATGACTTTTTAAAGTATGGCCCAACATTAGGTGTGTATTTGTGTGAGATAGAAATATGTCACTAAGTGACATAAGTGACCTCTAACCAAGCCCTTTAAGAAGACCGAAAGGAAGCTGCAACCTCTGACACTTTCCCCCAGACCTTGTAACCTTGGCTCAGACAGCACAGGAAGTTCCTCATTCATTCACAGTTGAATTACTACGCAGTGGAGTGACCCCTACGCCCCAGAGCATCCACCCTAAAGGTCTCCCTGTCAATCTCTGCAGATTAGGAATGTTTGTCTTTTTTGTGTTTTCCCTCATTGAGACAGGGAATAATACTGTGGACCAGACAGTGTGAGCAGGTGTAATGGAGAAGTAGATAAGCATCTGAGTGGTTCATCTTTAAAGTTCTTTACTCTTTCTATTTAACTTCATCACCTTGACTAATAGCTCTATGAAGCCCATCAGGATTTAAGATGAATTTCAGCTACATGATGTGCAAGATTCAGCTTGTCACATTAAGTAGATGGTGATGGATGATGTTTTAAACTGGAGTGTTTTGACATTGAAGATTGATGGTCTGACTCGGCATCTTATGGAGGGACGTAGTACAGTGTGTATGTGTGTGTGTGTATATATGTATATATATTGTGGTCAAATTGTTTAGGAGCCTCCCGTTTGTCTTCACTGACACTTATGGACACCGGATATGCATCATCCATCATCTCATGTATGTCTTACTGTTGTATGACTGTGATGTTTGCACACTGTCTACAGCAGAACTGCCCCAAATGCTACATTGTGCTTCCAGAGTAGTTATTAATCTATTTTGAGGATCTGTGTAATCAATAGGGCTGGGTATCGTTAAATAATTGTCAGTACCAATACCGTGACTTCGATACTGGTTCCGAAACAATACTTTTTTCGATACCAATTTTATAAAACAAAAATAAATTACACGATCACGGCACTAATCTTTTTATTTTTCAGCTCTTACTACGTGAGCCGCGTCTCTGTGCGTAACGTAAAGTTTTTCCAACGCGTCTCTACGACATGTAACATTAGACATTCAATCACAAACATTATTAGATCTTGGTAGAAGCATGCTAAATGCTTATTGGCTCACTGATGCTGATGAGATTTACTCAGGTATTGAAATTGATTGATCATTTTTTGATACTCAATAATTAAGAGGGAATTCGGTCGGTGCCTAAAAGGTTTTGAATTCGGTACCCAGCCCTAGTAATAAATGCCTATTTGATACTCAAAGTAAAATTTGTCTAGTCAGTGTTTGGTCCACTGACAAGCAGCTAATGCTATTTGGCCCTGTGGTCGCCATGTCTTTGTTTACGTGATGTGTAAATTTGGTCAACCCAGTCTGCTGTGTGCATGTGTGCGTGTGTGCGTGCACCCAAGTGTGTGTGTATTTTGTGTGTATAAGCGTAATTATGACTAATTAGGTATGTGGACTGTTTAAGCAGGTATTTCAGTATGCTCTAAACCATTACTGAAGAGAACACAATACATCCAAGTTTAGTGTCCTCTCATTTCTTCGACAGAAAAGAATAGTTTGATTGTTGCTCTGTGACTTTCTATCTGGCAGTATTTTGTTCTCCAGCTATGAGACCAAACAATGAGACAACCGTTGAATGAATATTGAACTCAGTTTCCTGCATTCTTTGTGGGTGTTTTGCAGAAACTGGGCGGTAGCATGCAGTGCGAGGAAGGCACCGATTGGCTACTGGAGCTGTTGATGGAGGTGCAGTTGCAGCAGTACTTCCTGCGGATCCGGGATGACCTTAACGTCACACGGCTGTCACACTTCGACTATGTCAAGAACGAAGACCTGGAGAAGATTGGCATGGGTCGACCTGGTGAGAAACTCTGTGTGTGTGTGTGTGTGTGTGTGTGTGTGTGTGTGTGTGGGGGGGGTTGTACTAAAGAGAGTTGGTTTGCACAGGATGTGTTTAGTCTACCCAAAGGCCAAATTCTAGTTCAGTTCTGCTGGGATCCTGAAGATAATCTGGGTTAAGACATCACATAAGACTGATCACAGTGCATGTGAGCAGGTGCAGTGGTAGCTGTTTGATTCATTTGTATTGTATTTTGTTGTAATATTGTCCATGATTCAAGGCCTTAAGAGACCATCACCGTCTCTTTCTCTCTCTACACCCTGCTTCCTATATTATTACTACTATTATCCTAATCGTATTACCTTTGTCTGCAGTATTGGCAGTGTGTCATTTGACTCACCCTCAGCATAGCTGGAGCAAATCCACCATCACTAACACCCATAATATTTTTAAGTCCCAACTAATAATTAGGCACAATAGGAAGGGAGACACAAGTGCCAGGTCTTTTGTGTGTGGTGTGTGTGACAAAGGTGATGGCAGCAGTAATGTTCTAAATCCAGTTACTGAGGCCCTCAGGGTCTCGGCTACCGAGCCGCTTAAGACTAATTACACCGACTTCTCCTGCTCATATATTCATCACATCTTTTTACTCCACTCAGCTCACTGTTCTCTAAGCTCCCGACCTTTTCGTCTTTCTTGTATTTGCTTTATCTCCAATCACTTCTTACATATAATGTGTCCTATATATGTGTCCTTCATCTTTCGCCCCCCTCTCCCATCCACGTTGTGTTTTTCTTTAACTACTTTCATATCAAAGCTGGATGTTTTGTCTTGTCTTTGTGCTGCTCTGCTTTTCTTCCAATTGTGAGAGACTACTTGAAATTCAATATAGTATATATTCTGTAACTCAAATATTAACTGGACATATATGTCTTCCTGATGCAAGAAGACCCATAGGAGAAGAAGCAGCTGCAATCTTCATCCTTTTGTGTTTACCGCTGACCATCACTGCATTTCTCTTTTTTCTTTTGATAAAGGGCAGAGACGACTGTGGGAGGCTGTGAAAAGGAGGAAAGCAATGTGCAAGCGCAAGTCCTGGATGAGCAAGGTAACACACACACACACACACACACACACACACACACACACACAAGGCTCATTTATTATCGTACATGGTATGCTTGACATTATGTCCCATGGTGGCGTCTGTCTGTCTGTCTATCTGTCTGTCTGTCTGTATGTCTGTCTGTCATAGTGAACAATACATTAAACTTTAATTTTTTATGTTAAGAGAACAAGTTAATTAATTAACAAAGGCAAGTTTATCTGTATAGCACATTTCATAACATATACTGTCTTCTAAAAAGCAGCCTTTAGAGGTGTATGTTCGTTTGATGCCAGTCTGCTGTTAAGGGGACTCAGTACTTCTGCCGTGTTAAAGTAGGACATACAATTCTTATCATTTTTAGCAACAAAGGACTTTACTATTAGTGGGACAGTAGTAGAGTGTGAATGGCAAAGCTGTCCAAGTCTAAGTCATTTCTCAAGTCTTTGAGAACAGGCTTATGTCATGATAGACACAATTATTCAAAGCCCTGAAAATGTGTGTGTGTGTGTGTGTGTGTGTGTGTGTGTGTGTGTGTGTGTGTGTGTGTGTGTGTGTGTGTGTGTGTGTGTGTGTGTGTGTGTGTGTGTGTGTGTGTGTGTGTGTGTGTGTGTGTGTGTGTGTGTGTGTGTGTGTGTGTGTGTGTGTGTGTGTGTGTGTGTGTGTGCTTTACTGATCCCTTAGTCTGTAACAGGGCATACTGAAGATCTATTGGGATTATGGAGGAGGTCTCAGCGATTTCTCGATTGGTTCTATGACTTATTTTTAAAAGAAGAAACACATCTGGAATGCATACACATCTGTAGGGACATCCCACAAGAGAACAAGAACTTGACCCTTTACTTGAGGATGAGCACGCACACACACACACACACACACACACACACACACACACAGTCAAGTCACAAGAGTTGGTGACACACAGATTCAGAGCGTGCTGCATTCACAGAAATGTTGTCTCATTAAGCATAACATTTCTCCCTTAAAGAGACAGTACCACGTATAACTTATTGACTTTGTTTAAATAAAGGATTAAAGATAAAAAATAGAAAAATTAAAAAGCTACCTTATACACAAGCTCATACAATATATGATACACCTGCAAACGCACACAGAAGGCTCGGAAGTATGAATGTGTGTTAAGGATTACTGAGCCTGAGCCTGTGTGTGTGCTGTTCTCAGTGGAAGTTGTGGTGCCCAGAGGACGGTCTGTTTCCGCCTTTGGCACCATCCTCAGCTAGAATAATCTGCTTCCTCAGCCCCCTGTGTGTGTGTGTGTGTGTGTGTGTGTGTGTGTGTGTGTGTGTGTGTGTGTGTGTGTGTGTGTGTGTGTGTGTTGACATGCTCAGAATCTTTTGAATGTTGAGCCTCCTATTTAAAACCCACTTACCATACAGTGACCACAGAGATGTGGTGTTTTTAAAAAGGTCTGCAGCATTATGTCATGTCTGGTCCTGTGTGAATGTGAAACCGCACACTGCTTGCTACTGTTTATATCTGGCCAGTCAAATATGTTTGGCAGCGGGGATTCATTGACACCTCTTTTTCACTGATGATACAGTTTCTGAGTACTGACCTTTGTTTATCAGGCAATAATGAGTTCACATTGGTCCCATTCACTTTATTGTAATAAAAACGTTGACATTCATTTATTTCTCTACCTATGATATATGTTGATTGTATGTGATATTGTTAATAATTGGTGTTGGATATTACTGTTAGAGAAATTATTCTTTTACCTGATATGCTATTTTATATGTAGCTTGATATCGTTTCCTCCGGAATCTGACAGGAGCACTTGTTTCTGCGCATTCCTATTTTGGTAAACCATCTTATTTAGGGCCTCTAAACAAAGCTTTCCCTTAATGGCTCTGCACAGCACACACATTGTACAGGTTCAAATTTAGGGGAATGAAAAGCTTGCACAAACACACACAAATATACACAAAGATACATTCAGGTCACTTAATCTAAAAGTGCTTTTAAATGAGTACTTCCTAACAGCTAAGTCTTTCCTTGTGTGGCGTCAGCGCCTAAGCCAAGAGGCAGGAAATGTCTCTCTCATAATGGGGTGTGTGTGTGTGTGTGTGTGTGTGTGTGTGTGTGTGTGTGTGTGTGTGTGTGTGTGTGTGTGTGTGTGTGTGTGTGTGTGTGTGTGTTTCGGTACATATGCATAGTTGCTTACTGAAAGTCTATTTGTTTTTGTTGAAAACCACCATATGTGTCGTGCATACATAATATAACATTAATGTGCACGTAAGAGCTAATGCTTGTAGTTGTGTGAATGATGATCCAGCAGAATTCACAGTATTTTTATCCGTTTCTTTTGTATGATTTTCAGTCGGCTACTACCTACTACTACCTACATACTTTCAGCTACAATCATTTGTGCTTGTGTTAAACTTTTCTCAACCATTTACACTTTTTTAAAATATCACACTTTTTTTCTTTTTACATTGAAAGTCTTTAGGCTTCTTTTTTACTTCTAAATGCTACTACTCCCACATACTTTCACCTACAGATGCCATTCAAGCTTAAAGGGTAACTACTGTTTTTTTCAACCTGGACCCTATTTTCCTATGTTTTTGTGTCTAAGTGATTGATGGGAACAACAATCTTTGACATTGGTCCAGTATTAAGCAAGATCGCTGCAGTTGGCAGCGGTGAAACAAGCTACAATGTAAGTTAATAGGGCCATTTTATTTCAACCCAAACTAGAGTTGTGATGGTTGGAAAAGTGGAAAGACGACCCAAAACGGCTTTTCAGAGTTTGGTTTTGTTTCTTTTCGACTTTGAATGAAGAGTATTTTACAATGCTAAAGTTACTGTTTATTTACATGGAGTCTGGTGGGTTTAGCAAATAAGAAATTTTGCGGATGTTTGTTTGAAAAAAGGATCTTACTCTTTAACAGAAAGTTCGACCACCTTAAAAATCCTTTCCATAATGTTGTCAGACACTTGGAATATTAATGACAGACTTTCTTTGACATACTATACAATATTTTTCGACATGCTATACTATGACTGTTTTTCACTTTTTTCTACATACTATGACTATTTTTAACCATGATTTCTTTATCACTTTTTTCGACATGTTATTTTATGACTTTTTTAATAATGAAAAAGTAATAATTATCATTTAAATAATATATATACTAAGATACATTTTAAATGATACAACACTCGTAGCTCGGATCGGTCAAATTGTCCATGAGCGAGACAATGAATAATACTATGACTTTTGAACATACTATACTATGACCTTTGTGACAATTTATACAGATTTCTTTTATTCCTTTTTACGAATTTTTTTTCCGACATAAAATACTATGACCCACTATACTGTGACATACTATAGTATGACTTTTTGGACATGCTATACAATGACTTTTTAATGGCTTTACACTTTTTTTGATATACTATACCACTTGTGTAATGAAAGATATGATACGATGAAGGTAGATTGTATTACACTTGCAGGTTGGAGGTAGATAAATATAGATCATAAAGACTAGGTTGGTGGTTCAATCCCAGGCTCATCCAACCACATGTCAAATTGTCCTTGCATGAGACCATGAATATTAATAGGACTTTTCAACATACTATACTGGGACCTTTTTGACAGTTTATACAGATACTTTTATTATTTTTAACCAATTGTTTTCGACATAAGATGTTGTTTGGCAATGACATTTTTCAACATACTATACTATGCATTTTTTCGAATTTTATTCGACATACTATACTATGACTTTTTTCGACATACTATACTTTGACTTTTTTCAAGTTTTTTCGAAATACTATACCACTTGTGTAATGAAAGATGATATGATGAAGGTAGATATGTATAGAGATTTTATGTATAGTACATAGACATACTATACTATGACTTTCATACACTTTTTTTGTTTACATACAATAATTTTACTTTTTTTCAACATGCTATACTATGACTTTTTCATGAATTTTTCAACAAACTAATGACTTTTATGATAATTTTTTTTTTTAACCTTAAAATTTTCCTCTTTTGTTCAATACATTGTTGGTATTATTCAACATTTCAATGAAATTGATACTAATGAAAAAAAACCACTTTTCCAACTATTGTTACTACTTGACCTTCTTCGTATGCCAGTGATCAAGTTTAGCTTTAGCAATTTAGCTTTTCAACATTCACAAGCATTTTCTGCAGGAAATGCATTTTGTAGTTATACTATAGTTTTGAGTGTGTGTATGTGTGTTGAGGTTAGTGGGTCAATCCTATGTGTGGGTGAGGAGAGTAAGGGGAGAGCAGATTAGGGAGAAAAAGAGTTTTCCTTGAGGCAGAGATGGAAAAGAGTGGGAGATAGAGTTCATAATTGAAGAGTGTCTGGTGTCTTCCCTCCAGCTCCACCCACACTCTCCACCCCAGTGTCTCCTGAATGCAAAGTGACAAGGCAGATAGCTCAATGACTAATAACGGTGGAAGATAAAAAGCAAATGTGGCCCTTCATGAGAGACTTTTGAACCCTTCGGGTAGTTGTAGACACTACATAATAGGGTTCTAACTTTTTTATAAGCAGTTCAATTCTATTTTTATTATTACACTTGTGTACAATGAAGCAGGGTCTTGTCGCAACCAGCTTCATTTGTTCTTTTTGTTCTTCTGAAGGTGTTTAGTGGTAAGCGCCCAGACGGAGGAGACTTCCCCCAGCAGGGCCAGCCGGCCTCCTCCTTTCGTAAGCTGTCTCCCACACCTCCACTGGGCCTGGGGGAGGGAGTCCTGGCCACACAGCCCGATGGTGGTGCTCCTCTTGACGGGCAGCAGCAGGCTCTGACCTGCCTCATCCCAGAGAAGGATCTGACGCTGTTTGAGAAGCTGGGGGACGGCTCCTTTGGTGTAGTGAAAAGAGGAGAGTGGCTGACGCCCGCAGGGAAGGTGGTGAGGAGACCCGCGCTTTCAATTTATTTAGTTCGCTAAATAAGTATAAAAAACTCCTGTATGTTGAAGGTATTTGTCAAAGAGCTGGGGCATGGTCGCACTGCATTTGATCAGAAATACTTCTGCCATAATAAGCAAGTGGGGAAAAGGCTAAATGGTAAGAATACATTTTAAACTAAATCTTTGTCCTTGTTTTCAGCTGAACGTAGCTGTAAAGTGTCTGAAGACAGATGTGCTCAGCCAGCCCGACGCTCTGGAGGACTTCATCTGTGAGGTCAACGCCATGCACTCCCTGGACCACCAGAACCTCATTCGCCTCTACGGTGTGGTGCTCACACACCCAATGAAGATGGTAGTGGACACACAGAAACGCACACACACAGGGAGGAACATCCACAGACAGATAAACACAAACATACATTCAGTCAGCCTGTACTCTAACTTACTGTACACCCACACACACACTTATCACAATCCTCTCAGGCACTCTCTCAGCCTGCTCATGACGTCACAGTCTGTTTAAATCAGGTCAAGCATCTTAAGGCCTTTGTCATGACCGGAGAAACTGATGGAGGAAAAAAAGGGAGACAGGAAGGGAGAGGACCAAGTGGATAGAGGACTTAAATAAGGGCTGACATTTCGTGTTGTTTTCATCCTGTTAAAACCTTTTTGATTCATATTGCCAAATAGTTTTTGGACCATGTTGTGATACGTATTTCTCTCATCTCTTTCTCATCAACATCATCTGTTCCTCTTTTTCTTTTGCTCCTATGTTCCTCTTTTCACCCACTGTCTTTCTCCTTCTCTCTCCGTGTTCTGAAGGTGACTGAGCTGGCTCCCCTGGGTTCTCTGCTGGAGCGTTTGCGATGTGTTCGTCCACAGGGCCCAGTGTTGATCCACACTCTGTGTCAGTATGCCGTACAGGTGGCCTGTGGCATGGCCTATCTGGAGCAGAGGAGATTCATCCACAGGGACCTGGCAGCCAGGTAGGAGGCAGAGAACTTTTTAAAGGTGGTTTTAATAAGTTTCAGCAGCTATAAAAATGTCAAAAAGGGGGTGTATTCTTCAAATTCTCAATAAATCCTATTTTTCTTTTAGGGATTTTTTTTTTACTGGTATGTTGAATTATTTATATTGCTTCTCCTTCTCCTCCACCCATAAATTTACAGGCCATTACAGAGAGACTTGGCCCACAAGTAAAAATGAGTCACTGGTTGGCTGACTGTACTGGGTGGTCTAAATTCTCCAAATTAGTCACTTTCACCTAACTGTTGACTCTACGTGCTTAAGAAAAATCTTAATGGCTGGTACAAATGAGTCATTTTGCCAGTTAAAGCTGTGATCAAATAGTAATGACTACACATGGCTGTTGCATATGCCAAACACTAAGAGGATTTCTCAAGCTGTGGTTTTAAATACAGGACCATTTTGAGGTTAAGTTATAATCTACCACACAGTTAATTGTATTCGTAATCCATATGGTCCTGTGTTGTAGGACTGCGTTCATAACAGGACACTACTCACACTATGCACCACATGCTGAGTCCTGAGAACTGTAATTGTCTGGCACATGGACTATATTGTATGATTGGATTACATTCTGAACGTTGCTCAGGATTGACCATTAAATGAATCTGTTTTGTTCATCTCCTAATAGGGTTGTATCCATTCACCAAAATCATAATCAGATTTAAATGTCATGCTTTAGGTTAAGTTCTGTTGATGATTCTTTCTCCTGCTACAGCTGCAGCCCAATTTCCCCAAATACTCCTTTGTGCTGCGATGTTGTAGGGTTTAGGCCATACAGTACTGAATGAGAGGCATGCATGAAAGAAAAACAGTTATATACTGTATTTGACCCTCTCTCTTCAGGAACATACTGTTGGCCTCAGCTCACAGAGTGAAGATCGGTGACTTTGGCCTGATGAGGGCGCTGCCCAACAACCATGAGCACTATGTCATGCAGGAGCATCGAAAGGTCCCCTTTGCATGGTGAGTGGACAGAGAGCAACACAATAACCAAAGCTGTACTTGGATGCAATCCAGGGATGAATATGAGTGGTTTTAGGGGTTAAAGTGGGAATCAAATTTATTTTATTGCAGAAAGTTTCCACAGAGAAATCTGATTGGTCACAGTTGCATTCCAGCAATTCTGATAATTCTTATAAAAACAATGCTTGCTGGGTTTTTTTTGGGTCTCATTGCCAAATTCTGTGTTGGCCAAGCAGCTAGCTAGCAATCCATCTTTCATTCTACTTTTTTCATTCATATCCATTTCCAAACACAGTGCAGCTTTCTATGCTTTCAAAGTTAGAGTAGCCACATTGAAAAACACGTTCTCTGCCCAAAGTGAGGATTACCTGTGGACATGTACAGTTCGTGCAAGTTTGTTGTCCGTCCTGCTGCAGGTGCGCCCCAGAGAGTCTGAAGACCAGAACGTTCTCCCATGCTACAGACACGTGGATGTTTGGAGTCACTCTCTGGGAAATGTTCACACATGGCCAGGAGCCGTGGCTGGGACTCAATGGGAGCCAGGTAAACCCACACAGAAATAAATAAACATATACAGTATGTATACAAAAACATCTTGAAGCTAAAGTAACACAGGCAGACCCAGAAAACTACTCACATTTATTCACATCCACCCCTCTATTGTCCTCTTTCAACCACCCTAGATACTGCACAAGATTGATAAAGAAGGTGAACGCCTCCCTAAGCCCGAAGACTGTCCGCAGGATATCTATCATGTTGTGCTGCAGTGTTGGGCTCAGAAACCAGACGACAGACCCACCTTTGTCGCCCTGCGTGAGTTCCTGCTTGAGGTAGGAGAGCTGTCATTTCGGTAGCCAAAGGTGTCTATCCAGGGTGTTAAATATAAGAGTTTTTTTAGCCACTAAGCAAAAGACATTTGATGGTAATCGTGACACCTTAGGTGCAGAGAGACCAGTGTTTCCTCATCCTCGCATAAATGGACTTTTAGCTCCACCTAGTGGAGTTACTTCAAAGTAGAAACTGAAACATGCCCTCAGCTGGAAGGATTGTGACAACCAGCTACAATATGGCCAACTCATAAATGTTTGCTGTGTTAAAATGAACTTTGGTGTTTCATGTGTGTTTTTTTAGACCATGCCCACAGACATGTGTGCTCTGCAGGACTTTGACGAGCCTGACAAACTCCAGATCCAGCTCAATGATGTCATCACTATCATAGAAGGGAGGTGGGTGTTAATGAGTGTTTGAGACTTTGAACAAGAAGCCTCCCTCCAAATCTGTGACTTTGACCTAACAAAACTACCTGCCAACGTCATTACTGACAATACTGAGAAAAAATAATAAAATGCATCTATTTTCAAGTCCTAACAGCTAGAAGTCTTCTCTAGTTGCTGGGCTCATTAATGCTCAATAATAACAATATATTAAATGTCTCTTAGGCACTACATTGTAAATATTAAAATGTTAAATGTCCAGTATGTATTTGTTTTGGTAATGCCCTGCAAATGACCCTCAGTATTTCTGTGTTTTCCAGGGCTGAGAACTACTGGTGGCGAGGTCAAAACAAGCGGACCCTTAAGGTCGGACCGTTCCCTAGAAACGTGGTGACATCAGTCGCGGGTTTATCAGCTCATGACATCAGCCGGCCGCTCAAGAACAGCTTCATCCACACAGGACACGGAGACACCAACCCTCATCGCTGCTGGGGCTTCCCTGACAGGATTGACGAGTAAGGACCAGCTTCTGTTTATTCACTTTTAGTGTCCTCTGAAATTAGTACCACAATGTACCCAGAGAAGTTTTTGCATGGTCTAAATGTCTCTTCCTCACTTTATAACCGGGTCTTTAAAAGTCTCAAATTTCAAAATCAAAATTTTAGTCCTTAACATTTCTTATTTATTCGCTGAAGTATGGTGTTCTAGGTCTTAATTTTCCTACGACCATGTAACACTACCTCATTATGCTCATTTCTTTAAATCAGTCCCTCCAGAAAAACGCGATTATGCGATCACATAATAATAATAATCAGCCAAAGTCTGCATATTTATGCGGGTGCCACATTTTTTCAAATACGTCCTCACTTTCCAGGGAGGCTGAGAAGCCACTATAATTAAATCACTTGCCGATTTCCAAGCGCAAAAATATCCCCAGGACGGGGCTTGCATGATTTCATAATCCCCGCATTTTCGTTGCAAAAAAGTCACATATATCTTAGCAGAAAGAAAAATGAAAAGAAAAATGCAGCCATTTTCCCATTTTCTCTTTTTCATCAAACCACAGTTTTTGCAAGTTCCCGCAATTTTTGCAAGTTCCCGCAATTTCATTGCATAAATATCCTGCATATTCCATTGCATTTTTTAAGAAAACGTGCCGCATAATCAAGGAGTGTTGCCCGCAACAATCACAAAAGAAATTCTGGAAGGACTGTTAAATTCTATGGTGTTGTAGTTCTTTCTTTTGCTAATCCAAATATAATGTTGCTGTATTATGACTACAAATGAGACCAACATGTAACTCATATTGCAGCTAATCAGCTTTCGTGTTATTGGTGTGAGTCTCTTTTGGATTGTAGCACAATTTCTTCAGCTGCCAACTTCTTCAGCTATGGGGAAGTCCAAGTTTAGTGATACTTGGCTTGAAAAAACTGAATTTATGGCTTAGTTGATGTTGTGATAAAGGTCTTACATTTAATTCATAATGGTCTTAAATTTGACTTGGCAAAACCTGCAGAAACCTTGTATAAATATTAATCATAATTATGCCCCATGTTGGAAGTTGGTGGTCAAATTCTAGTTTTTGCTGAGTTGTAATAATAAACTCTCATCAATAGATGGCACTAGCACACTTATTGAAATGGGGTTGTAACACTAAGGTGAGGTAGATTCAGTATATTGACATTTACTGTAATTAAGTCTGTCCCTCTCTTGCCTCCAGTTTGTACCTCGGTAATCCCATGGATCCTCCTGATGTCCTTGCTGTAGACCACAGTGGTGCTCGGCCCACACAGCTACCAGGACGAGTTAAAAGTGAGTAAAAGAGCTCAAAATAAAGACTTACAAAGACCACAAATACCAAGGATAAACATGCTCGTAAGACCATTCAGCATCCACCATCTCTGGGTTCAAACTCTTTAGTTGGCACCACTCATCCAGAAAGACTCGTTTAGCATTTAGCTCATGAGCTAAAAGTCAGAGCTGTAACAGTGCCTTGTGTCACAACACTAAAATGGCACTTTTCGGTGTTGTGTAATTGTTTGTTCAGAAATGTCAATTACATATTCTACTAGATGAAAAAACACTTGTATTTTTTATTTTTCACAATTAATCATAATCACCATTGTAACTATGACCATACCTCATGTAAACAAACCTAAACATTTTAAACTATTAATAACTTATATTTGAATTGTTCCCTAGTGCTAATACCTGTATTAACATGCCTGTAATTCAATCAAATGATCAGATTCCACATTTAAAAGGTGCGCCTACATTTGCATCACAGATTGTGGATTTCAATTCTAAGTCTTGCTTTGGAAAAATGGCCATCAAACAGCTTGTTTTTCAATTTTCTTTATCACTTGCTGGCAAAACTTTCATATGCAGTCTGACATTTGCTTCTTGCTTTTTTCTCTCTAATCTTTCTATCTTTGCTGCTGTCTATTCTTCTTTCTGTTTCTCCTTTGCGGTGGTGGTATTTGCTTTTATTCTTCCAGAGGAGCCTCCTCCCCGCCCTCCTCAGCCAGCACTGTTAATCAAGAGTAAGTCTGGTTTCTCTCAGCAGCTCCTCACCCATTGCTCCTGCCCTCTCTGTTTCCTCCTAGCACCACTCCTCAAAGGTACATCCCATATTTTTTTGTTTCTCTCCTTTGTCTGTCTTTGCAGTGATTCTGTCATCTACTTCTGTTTCCTTAGTTAACAGCATTGTTCTCCATCTTTCCACCCCTTTCCTTGCTGTGCACAATAGGACTAACTTCGAACCTGGAACCTTTTTTGGAGTGGAGTGTGTCTTGTATTTTGTGGTGTGACGTGATCTTAAAGAGCATCGGCGTCATCACTATAAATGTTTTTTAGTAAAGGAATGAACGTATTGTGTGTTTTTGTCTCCAGAGCCCTGCTATGATTCAGTAAACGATGATGAGGATCTGACTTCGGCAGGACTAAAGAGATTATCACTTCGGAAAACGGGTTCCGTCAAAGGCTTAAAACTAAAACCCGCTGCATGGGTCTCTGCTTGCAAACAGGGGGGTGGCCGGACTTCAGGCTCAGGCCACAACCACAACCACAACAGTGAAGTGTCCCTCATTGACTTTGGGGAGGAGTTCCCCCCACCTACACCATCCCCCTCCCCTGTGGTTGAAATCCAGATTCCTTTACTGGCGAAGCTAGCTTTGGAAGCCGAGAACATCCTGGACCGGACTCCACCTCAGAGTCCGTCCAGATCGCTGCCCCGCCCCCTTCACCCTACGCCAGTAGTGGACTGGGATGCCCGGCCATTACCCCCACCCCCCGCCTATGACGATGTGGCCCAAGACGAAGACGATATGGAGGTACGGTAGGAGTGTGACACAGCACATTTCACAATAAGCCAAAAGGTCTTGGAAATGGGGTGTTTATCTCCTATTCTGATATCCCCTTGATCCACAGCAGAATGTATTAAAGTTGTAAATCTTCTTTCTCCACAAAGGTGAGCTCCATCAACAGCTCGGAGCAGCAGCATGAAGAGGAGCAGAGTGATGTCCATAACCCAGATCAGGCTCTCTTCTCTGGACAGAAGGGGGAGAGTGAGGCTCTTGTCTCCAGGGGTCTAGACAGATCAGGCCTGGAGGACAACCTCTTTCTCCCCAGCAAGCAGAGCCAGGTTGTGTCCACCTCCTTCTCCCAGTCAGCAGAGATCTTCCAAGAACTCCAGCAAGAGTGCATGAGGAGACTAAATGTACCGACTGGAAGTGCCACGCGGTCAAGCTCCCCGTCCCAGAGCTCAGCCACGTGTTCCCAGAATCCACAGACCCACGAGGGGCACCAGCAGAGTGTCTTCTCCTCCAGTGAGGACAGACCCCAGATCCCCCCACGTGTCCCCATACCCCCTCGCCCCATAAAGAGGGGCGACTACACATCTGCTCGCTGGTCAAGGGATCTCTCCCTGTCACCTACCCCAACTGACACCACAGAGGACATTTCAGGCCCAAACCGGCCACCTCAGATCCCTCCCAGGGACCTTTTGTCCCAGCCGGGCTCCAGGACTCCCAGCCCCATGGGCCTGGTAGTGGGCTCCCCCCAGCAGAGAGTCTACTCTGTCAGTCCCACCACCATGCAGGCTCCTATTACCTCCTGCCCCTCCACACACACCTTTGGCTCCTACCTCTCCACCTCTCCAGGTAAACTCATGCCACCCACACACAGCTTTGCCTCAGATCCTAAATATGCTGCACCCAAAGTGATCCAGGCGCAGGGGAAGGACGCCGCCAGCAAGGGCCCCTGTATCCTCCCCATCGTACGTGATGGACGTAAAGTCAGTAACACACATTATTACCTACTGCCGGAGAGGCCCCCATACCTCGACCGCTATGACCGCTTCTTCAGGGAGGCAGAGAGCCTGCCTGCCAGCGGCGTGGAGGAAAGGCATGTACGGCAAGTTAACACCGCCACTGTCAGACCCATGGTGGTCAGCAGCCAGCCTCTCCAGGGACAGGCCCAGGGACAGGGGCTTGTCCAGCCAGGCGAGCCGAAGGCTAATTTCTCCTCCAACAATAACAGCAGTCTGGGTGCACCACGGTCAGGGATGAAGACATCAGTTAGTCTCCATCGCGTCTGTTCAGACGGGCTGACAGCAGCGGTGGTGGTCACTGGTTCCTGCATCAGGACAGACGGAGGAGGGAATTCAGCTGACAGGGTCAAAATGGTAAGCTTGGATATATTTGGATTGCCTTTTGCAACTTCTCATTTGAAATAAATGTAAAATTTTATGATTTATATCATGTGCTGAAATGCATTATTGATTGCTTCAGTAATTAAAGTGCTAAGCTTGCTCACTTTATCTCTAATGATGGATAGTTTAGATGCAATATGTAATTGACCTTATGTCTTCCTTAGGCATACAATTAGACTGTCAGTTACTGTGGTCCCATCAAGTGGAGTGTGTTTGCTCTAAGATATGTCAGCGTCTGTATTTTTTAAGACGAGTTGGAGTTCATGGAGTGGACAAAGAGATCATGATACTGTTTTACAAGGCAGCCATTGAATCTATTGTTCGTTATGGTATTATGGCTTGGTTCGGTAACCTGTCCGTTAAACTAAAATCACAGCTACAAAAATTGATAATAAGGGCTGGCAAAATAATTGGCCAAATGCCACCAACTCCTCTTCAGGAGCTTTTTGAGGAGGCGGTGAGGAAACAGGGTCTCAAAGTCATCAACGACCCAAATCATGTCCTGTATAGTGAGTTTGAGCTGATGCCTTCAGGCAGAAGGTTCAGGTTACCAAACTGCAAGCTTAACAGGTACAAATTCTCATTTGTGCCGCTTGCAATCAAATTAATGAATAATAACAGAGTGTGTGTGTCTGTGTTTGTGTGTGTGTCTGCGTCTGTGTCTGTTGGCTGCAGGGATTTATGTATGACTACTATTACTATATAAGACTGTGGTACTGAACATTGAGGTTATAGGATGTGCAATGATAAGGTACTGGTGCAAAATTTGCTGTTATATTTGACATGGTATTATGCAATGGGGCATTGTGCAATATAGAAGTTATTCACCACAGCATGAGTTAACGGGAAATGTGCAATAATTATCTAAACATTTGTGCAATTCGAGGGGGAGGCTGTGTTGTTGGGGGGGGACAAATTTCTCCTATGGGAGACAATAAAGGCTTATCTTATTTTATCTTATCTTATCTTGATTGCTTTTGTGTAAATTCGATAAAAAGTACAGTTCTTAAGATAACCATCGGTTCTTAGTTTCCTATCACTAGTATAAGAGAGTATGCCTCTATTATTATTGGATAAAGCTCAGAGCTAAAATAGTGCAATGTTCAAGGTTAATCCAGTAAGATTGACTTTAAATGTAATGTAATAGGGTGCAGTGCCTATTTGATACAGGGCTTGCTTGCAGTTTCTCACAGTAGCTTTTGAATGTGAACTTCAATATAAACAGTATGCTGTGCAGTATATTACATTGCTAGTACTCTGAACACAACAGAAGGTCATTTATGTTGGTTGTCTACTCAGGCCTTAGCTTGTAGGGAGAATTGTGTGCAAATGTTTTTCTTTCTGTTAGAGATTGAGTGAAAGAATGAGCAATTTCTGAAACATACGGTAGAAGTAGTAGTAGGAAGTGATATTGTTATTATAAATATCAATCAATATTGATAACAAATAACTTAAAATCAATGACTATGCTGCTAGAAAGTCACACAGTGTCAGTGTTACCCTGTTGAAATTTGACTTAGCTCAAGGTGGATTTGCATAAACATAATCAGTAGGACATGATTCGGTTTGTAAAGAGATGGACTCTTCAAAAAGCCTCATCAAATCCAGGGATGCTTAAATCTCTGCACTTGGATTTTTATCAGTTTTTTCAGGTGAAGCTTAAATTAAACAAAAGAGCATGAATAAGTGCCAAAAAGTAATAAAAAAAGTGTGTATATGTATGTATATATATATATATTCTAGAAGAAAATTTGGATGCGTTTGTACATGAATTGATACAGATGATTTCATCTCTTAGAAAGGACCCAGCTGTGTGTGCAGGTGCTCCTGAGTAAATGTTGAAGGTTGTACTAAGGTCCATGAAGTGATGAGGAAGTGAGGAATCCGAGCCAGGCGAATATGAGTGTTGTTGGATGTTGCAGATACTCACACTGTTGATGTTGTGTGATTCAGGTGCAGGAGGCAGTCCACGGTGTCACAATAGAGGAGTGCCAAGCCGCCCTCCAGAACCACAACTGGAATGTCCAGAAAGCTGTGCATTATCTAAAGGTGAGAGGATTTATTAGTCCGCTGTGAAAAACTACTGTTACTGAAAACTTTATAGGGGCTTAGCGCTGCCCAAGACGATTGTGATTGGTTTACAGAAATGCCAATAAACCAGAGCACGTTTTTCTCCCATCACGGAATACTGTGTGGACTAGGCAGACCCTCCTCAGCAGCGCTGTGTAGGAAGGTCTGGCAATGCTTGACTACATAATCTGAGACCTTATTTTTATATTATACAGCCCTGCTGTCACACAGCAAAAGGCACCGGAGTTGGCACAACAAAACTTTATACAAAGTAAGGGCCACAAACATGTCATAGTTCTAGTCCATCAAACTAAAGACCCTGTAAAGTGGACATTTATGTTGCAGCAATTCAATTACTAAAAGAAAAGCAGATTCCTCACTGCTCTAGACGAGTCCTCAGAGATCCAGATCACTGCATCGCAGGTCAAGTCCTTTTTTTTGTAATACATTTTTATTTTTTTACACAGGATATAACTGCAAACAGGTCATTAAAAGTTGCTGAATGTCATTTTTTACTTTATTGGTTCACATCAGGATATGATGAGGACAACTTTGTTAAACCTTCAGAGAATATCAGCACAAAAACAAAAATTGTAATAAATACAAATGGACCCACTGATGTGTCTACAGCAGTTTTCAGCACCCTCTTAGCTGCCGGTGTTTGGGGCCACTGTGGCCGGATGGAAGATGTGTTTCGATGGCAGTGAGCACAAGGGAATACTTGAGTCTTCCTTATTAGTTTAAAAGATACAGAACTGTATCATATATCAATAAGATACGTAGCTTGTTTTAAGACTGAAACATTTTTACGATGCACTTACTGGTGCTGCAGTCCCTGTCTAGAGCTGTAACAATTCAAAATTTTACCGTACAATTAATTCTCTTAGAAATAATTGCGATTAACAATATAATTGTCTCTTTCAGTCAAATAAAAAAAAAAATTATTATTATATTATTAATTTATTGATGTATTACTTTTCAAACAAATAAAGTTTTGAATGAATCGCAGGATACATCTTTTGTCATGTGACCCAGATAATACACAGCATATGAAGTAAACCACGCCTCTTTATTAGCATAAATCACTGTATTTTAAATTGATTGTTACCATCAAGAGTCATACCCCTTAAGACCTTAGCTAATGTTAGCAATTAATTGCTGTTAAACAAAAAAAAATTTGCATGAAAAGAATTGTGATTAGACAATTAAGTAATAATTGTTACAGGCCTATCCCTGCCGCATGAATGAGTAAAAAACGATAAATTCTGCAAATCTTTCCTATAACCAGTGTGTCCCATACATTGATTTATTTGTGGCGGGCTGCCACAAACTCAACAGTGACCGCAGCATTGTTACAGTGGACCTCTGACCAGCACAACATCAGATAAGTTAACTTTAAAGGTCCCATGGCATGAACATTTCACTTTATGAGGTTTTTTTAACATTAATATGCGTTCCCCCAGCCTGCCTATGGTCCCCCAGTGGCTAGAAATGGTGATAGGTGTAAACTGAGCCCTGGGTATCCTGCTCTGCCTTTGAGAAAAATGAAAGCTCAGATGGGCCGATCCGGAATCTTCTCCTTATGAGGTCATACCTCCACTTTCTCTGCTTTGCCCGTCCAGAGAATTTGGCCAACCCATGAGAGAGAGACATCATGGCTTTCAAACAAGCAAAGTGGCAGTAGGTCAAGGCCACACCGTCACCCTCCACCTTGCACCCCCCCCCCACAGCATCCAAAGAGCACCATGTCATGGGACCTTTAACCAGCCCGGTTCTATGTGAAAAACAATGGCAGAGGGGAACAGACTTCTCTTAACATACTTTAACGTTTGGGAGTTCCAGGTAAACTCATAGAAGACATTACTGTATGCTAGCTGTGTGAGAGAAACACATCACAATGAATTGCTAACTATGTTCTCAGCAATTTTGTTAAACGTACATTAAACATTTGACCTGGGGGTCAAATGTTTAATGTACGTTTCCCTGGGTCAATATGTCAAAATAACCCACCTATAGCTTATAGCCTCCTGATTTGGTACTCCTTTAAAACAGACAGTTTTCTTGACTTAAGACATGTATATCCAGAGTGGCAAAATGGATTTTTACAATTCGTTTGGATTTGAAATGTCCACCTCCCTTTGTTCTTTTGCGATTTCAACTGCAAAGATAGCCCTTACCAGTCTCTTACAATATGAATTTATACCGATAGACATGCATGCTCCAAAGTCAACAAAGTCAAGGCTAGACCAACAGAAATTTGAGAGGGCGTAGCTGTGGAATGGGACAACGTAATTTCATGAGGCTCAACTTCCCGTAATTGAGTCTCTAGTCTCTCTATGTAGGTCCTTGTGTACATAGGAGAGACCGACCGATACTGGTTTTTCAAGGCCGATACCGATTATTAGCAGTTAATTAAACCGATAACTGATGTTTGGAACCAATGTGCATTTAGAGTGAAAATTAAAATCTTTAAGTCAAAATTAAGATTTTGGAATGTTACAAACTCTAACACAAAACTTTGTTTAATGCTTTAATCAATTATTTAATGAATGAGAAACTTTCAACATAATACCCAGTAAAAGATAGTCAGATAGTGTTGTGGGTGGGACATTAAGTAAGACTCAGTGGTGAGTGAAACTGAAGCAGAGGGACAGACACAGAGCTGTAGCGGAGCCAAAGTAGCGCACTTTTTGCTGATACGGATAATCTGTAAACTGCCAAAAAACGGGCCGACAATCTGTCTATTCTTAGTACATGGACCCTAGGAACACAGGGATGAACCTCTTTCTTGTCCCATCTCATGCCTCCCATCTCTCCCTACCCCTGGCTTATTTAAACAATTGTTTCCATTTGTGTTTGTTATCCGTCTCTCTGCAGGTGGAGCAGTTGTTCTGTTTGGGTCTGAGGAGCAGGTCAGAGTGTCTAAACCTGCTGGAGATGTATGACTGGAACCTGGAGGTGGCCAGCACTCAGATGTTAGATAACTATGGATCCACAACAAGACAGAGGTACTGTATTCAGTAGCTTTGTTTGGGTCATGACTTCCCACATCCCAACCTTTACGAGGTTGTACTCTTATGTTACTGGCCAGCAATGACTATCCATCCACAAACTTATTTACAACTTTAGTGTTGTCACTTCATATAGCACCCAGAGCCTCTAATCTACAATTAAAACTTGGTCCAGACATTTAATTTTGCATCTGTGGCTTTTTGTCTGTCATTGTGACAGTAGTCTCGCATTGCCAGACCCTCCTCTGCCAGACCTTCCTCCACAGCGCTGTGGAGGAGGGTCTGGCTAGTCCACATAGCATTCCGGGATGGGAGAATAAAGTGCTCTTGTTTATTGGCATTTCTTTAAACCAATCACAATCGTCATTGGTGGGGCGCTAAGCGCCGAGCGGAGCAACGGAGCCACTGCAAAATAGCCTTGGGAAGGAACTTGTTTTGGTGGAACGTGTACGATCAAAGGTTGCTTTAGTCGTGCAACAGAAAACTCAGATTAGACAGATAGTCTAGCTAGCTGTCTGGATTTACCCTGCAGAGATCTGAGGAGCAGTTAACCATAGTCCTCATAGTCCGGAATTTCCGGCAGCAACGGAGCAATCCCGGAAGTTGAACGTCGTGGATATAGACTATTGTGACGTTTCAGGGCAAGGCAAGGCAAGGCAGCTTTATTTATATAGCACATTTCAGCAACAGGGCAATTCAAAGTGCTTTACATAAAACATGAAAGAGCAGTTAGAACACAATTAAAAACAATTTAAAAGACAAGAATACATTTTACAGTGCAGCATAAGAATTTAAAGAACTGAGAGATAAAATACGCGAATAAAGCGCAGTTAAAACATTTAAACACAGGGAATTGAATTCAGTCAATAATGACCTCGGTCCACATTATGTCATGAGGTCAACTTTGTCAAATCTGTCTTTGGTCTATGACATCAGGGACCGTGTTGGAAATAAGTGTTTACACTTTACATGTTATCCCTTGGATTCTTTTTTTTCTTTTATATCCATCAATAAAATCAATCAATCAATCAATCATGGAAAACATGATTAAAATCGGCTTCCTAGCTGAGCTGGAGATTTCCCCTCCAAATATGAATGACTGCAAGTTGACTAAAGAAGTTAACGGCATACGGCAGCGAGGCAGGCAACAGTATGATGCAATGATGGTGTGCTTGGTAATGAGGCTAAGAATCATATTTGGCTGCTGGACTGAGAAAGGTTTCTGCTTTGTTTAGCTTTTCAATAGAAAAATATATTGTGAAAATGGTTTAATGCGTGAACAGTTTAATGTGTATCTCACATTCAAAGCCTCAAAAGTGGAAGCCTCTCTTGCAAGTGTAAGAGAGGCTTGTACAATGTAAATATCATTCCAGTTAATTTAGGAGGATTTAGCATTTCATCTCATGATTTTCCCAATCTAATCTAAAGCTTCTTTATATTTGCAGACTTTGACAGAAATCTCAAGCTGCTGAGCTCTGATTGGACCTTCATCCTCAGTAAAACATCATCAGAGGAGGTGAATCTGCTCCTGACCCTTCTTATTTATGCTTCAGACACGCCTCCAATCAGAAGACTGTTTTCTGACTATAGACGAATCAAGCACATTTTCACTGAACTAGCACAAAATACCAAACTTTATTATGGCTCTTTTCATACTTGACACGGACAAAGGAATTACACCTGGGTGGTAAGAAAAGAAGACTTTGGGTTATTTGGACTTTGGTCTGAAAGATATGTGATTGTTGCACTTATTAAGAAATGGTAGACTGCCCTCTCCCACCTTTTCCAAGTTGTTGGACACAAAAATGGCACTGTACTTTGTGAGTTCAATTTCATGTGGTGAACCTGAAATGTCACAGATCCTGGGTGCTACCACACTGTGTCAGATCCACTTAATGGTATCCTCCCTGCCGCAATTACACTGTTGACCAACTGCTGAGAGATACTTTAGCCATCTTTTCTTTTGTTTATGTCATTAAAAAGCCAGTTCGAAAGTGAACCCATACAACGCCATGAGGTAATTGTATTTTGTCAGAATATTGCCAAGAACTATTACCGTTTGACTGAAAGCTGGTATCTCATTTAGTGAACAGAATGTGTCAGAATTTAACTGAAATACTGTATAGTGTATACAGATTTTACCTCTACCACGTAAAAGCTCAACAAAAACAAAACTAATACTTATTTGGCTGTCCGGGCCAGGAAATAATATAGCCCGTTTACAGTTGTAAAGACGGGATATGATTATGAAAATTGTTTGCTGCTGAAAGACAAAAAAAATGTGATGTGCAAAAATGAAAAATGTGCAGAAGACACTGCTGCAAAATAAACATTTAGACCTCTACAATAAAAAGAAAAGCTCATATCCTCAATCGTTTGTATAATACATTTAGTATTGACGCAGTGCTGCACAAGAGACAGAGGTGAAACCAGCCCAGTGTTGACCTGAATCTGAAGAATTAATGGAAAAAGATCAGGGAAGCAGTTTGTCCAAGATTCACTTATTTTAAAGACCCACAAAACTGTCTAATATAATCGAAGGGTATAAGAAATATATCCTTTATAAAGAGACATTTATGTGTTTGTTAACAAAATATTGGTGTATTATTTTAATATATTTTGAACACAATGCTCAGAGACAAGAGAAGACTGTTATGTCATTACTGGGCAGGCTATTTTATATGTCTTTCCTTGAGTTGAAAACTGATCTTAGACTCTTGCCACATTTGGCTTAAGATCAAAAGGCCACGCAGTCAGTGGAAACTTCCCACACTCCACATTTCCTTATTCCTTCCCTCTAAGCACTTTGCCCGAACATAACTCCTGAGCATCAGCTGAAAACCCCTGCCAGCTGGGTATTTTCTGCAGACTACGTTGGCAGCTAATAACAGCACTGCAGTGAAATGTACCCCAAGGCACAGATCCTGTCCCATAATCATCACTTAAAACCACAACTGTGATATTTTGGTCAGCAGCTTTGGGGGCAATAATTTAAAACTGGGAGGACGTGTCAGCTCTGTGTGAACAGTAGAGCCCTCTGCAATGAATATGGAAGACTTTTGGGCATGTCTGGCTTCTGTTCTCCTGTTTTTATTACAGATGCACTTAGTATGTGAGGACTTAACTAAAATAAGGGAAATAAAAGGCATTCCACATGCTTTGACTTTGAAAAACAATAGTTTACAGGCAATTTATGGTCAACACACATGATCCTTCGGTGCTATAGAAAAAAAAAACTAACATATTTGCCAACTGGTACCCAACTATTTACATTTAAATGGTTGTCCACATGAAGACACTGGCTTTGCTCCAACCAGCCCCCCCAGGTCTCTGAGCACAATCTGTTTGGGCATACAGTAAATTTCAAATGGCCTCTCAACAAAAACTAATATGGAACCACAACAAGCCAGCTACCTGCCAGTGAAAATGATATACATGACTGATTTTGGATGATGAACTCCAGTAAAAGCTTTCGTCAGTGTGCAATAAGGCTGCTGTAGAACCTGTAACCTCCCAGTCTGTCCATCCATCCATCAGTGCCATTCAGTTGTGTAAAAAGAGCTTTTATCACCGGAAATGAATGCACAGGAAACACCGTTTTCAGTAACAACTTTTTGGTGACTCAGTTTTCCTCCCCCAGAGAAGAATGAAGTTGTCCTTAAACAGTGATTCAGAGTCAGTTTTGCCAGTTCTTCCCTATGTGTTGTGGTAAAGCTAATTGCCAACCAGTGCGTAAAGGACAGCTTAATGTGATGGCTGCCTCCACAGTCTGTCCATGTGTTGTTTTGTCTTCATACCAAGCTGCTGTAGTTTTTTTGAAGGACTGAAGTGAACCTTGTGGTGTTATGATTAATCCAAAGCAACATGCTCCTGTTGTGGTGTTGAGACTCTGATGTTAGCAAACTCTGTTCAGTTCAGTTTAGTCTTTGTTTGCCAGATCAGTTTCTTCAGAAACTGTCTGCTATTTTAAGTCATTCATATTGTTTTTGCTGTTTATTCCTTCAATCCAACTTGCCATTTCTTCCTCATTTGTATGTATTTGCTTCCCAGAATGTTTTATTTTAAATGCCTACTGTACAGTTGGATTTCATTGTTTCTCTCCTCCTGGGTTGATGGAAATGCTCAAGAGAAGTTCATGCTGCCGAATTTAAAAATGTATTTTTTATTAAATAATTAATTATTTTTTACCTCTTTTCTTCTGTTTATTAATCTTTTTTTCTGTCACTTTTGTTAACATGTTCCAAGATGCTCAAATGCATAAAAGCTAATTATTAAGATGAGACAAATACTACATTCATCAGCCTTAAAGCATTTTAAAATGGACACTGAAGTGTTTCGGTCCTTTTAAGAATTAAACAGCAAGCCTCTAGAACTGAAATCTGCATTTATATTTGTCATCAAATGTATAATGCTTAATGTGCTAAAACAATCAATTAATGGACTACCATCTTGATAAGTGATTAATTTGTTAATTGATTTGATTCATCAAGCTAAGGGTCTATAGCCATGCTAGTGGAGCTTGTCCTTAGCATCACTTTGAGTTACAGTAAAAGCTAATGCAATGACAATATTAACATGCTGATGTTAATGCTAATTAGAACTAAACACAACAAACAGCTGAGGCCGATGGGAATGTCAATAGTTTGGCAGGAAAGTATTGGACAAGTTAAAATGTTGACGTGATGATGGTGCTAGATGAAAAGTTAAGGCATCAGTGACTACAATTGTTCCTGTGAAGAAAATCAATGTCTGTACCAAAATGATTCGTTGGAAGCAGGAAAATCTGCCAATATTTTTTTGACAATCCATAAAGTAGATACTGTATACAAAATTTCACTGGATAAGTTAAACAATTGACCCCTCTTGTGGAGCTAAATAAAAAGTCAAAAGATTACCAAAGTCAGTAGCAGCAAATTATCCAATATTTGTAATGCTATTTAAAGAGATATTTCACTGTTGGAAAGAAGAATATATCTTTAAATTGGGTCACTTATGTAGTAGAAATGTGAAATTATTTTCAAAATTGGTGGCTTCTAGGCCGAAAAAAGCCAGAAAATTTGTTTTTGGCTCATGTGGATGAAAGACACCAAATCCCAGAATGCACTTGCTTCGCTGCTTTAGAGTCCACTCCCAAGCCACGCCTACCATTTATAGACAGACAGACAACTCAACTCAAGTGTGTTTTATTGTCATTTCAACCATATACATGAAACAACGTTGGGCGACACCTCTGGCTGAGGTGCTAGTCTCCGTAGCAGGCGAAGCTTGCGCGTAGTGTGTTAAGTATTCCGTCTGTAATAAAGTGTGTCCTGCATATTCTCCGATCTGTACCAATGTATCCCGGTGGTAAACATGTGCGGTAGTTTGAATGCACATAATTGTTTGTAAAAGTTTTCTACTGAAAAGACGGAGCTTGTTTAGCGAAGCTTCAAGATGGCTGACGCTCGTTTTGCCTCGGTAAGCTTCGGGTAATGACGACCCCCTGAGTCCAACCCCCTGTGGGCGGGTTGAAAACATGCAGAAGTAGCTCCTAGTTCTGCCTGTAGTCCATTGCCTCTGGGCAAAAAAAATCTTTGTTTTCCGTCATTGGAAGATTTTTTTCAGACCCACAATACAGAGATCTCTCGTCTCAGGGGAACATGAGGGAGGGAAGCACGGTCTTTCGAAAATACTACCGTGTTTCTACTGATACAAAGCTTAATGCTAAATTGGTGAAGTATCCCTTTAACTGACAGAAAAAGGTGCCACACCTAGAGCCTTTCCACTACTGTGACTTAAACTGACATTTGTTGATTTCAGCCTCTCTCTTTTGCTGTTCAAACACAACATGCAATTGAAGATGCCACCTTGGTCTTGTGGAACTTATGATTGGTAGATTTTCACTAGTTTTATAGACTAAAATAGACAACAAAAATAGTATTCGTCAGATTAAACCGTAATAAAAAATCACTGTTATGGCTTCATAACTATTAACTAACTACTATGGCTTGTTGTCCTCCCATTCCAGCAGCCTTAATGGCCTTTGTGTGTGTGTGTGTGTGTGTGTGTGTGTGTGTGTGTGTGTGTGTGTGTGTGTGTGTGTGTGTGACAAATCAATCTGAATCAATTAGGCTGTTTGTGATCATCGACGTTCCAACAATGCAAGGTATTGATCCCTATGAAAAAATAGAACTCAGATCTTGCATGTGTCATCGAATTGATCCTTGCCGCTAACTTATCAATTGACCACAATATTGTATATTCATGTCAACACAACACCAGGCACTATATGGTTCATAGTTCATAAATTGTTTCCGATGTGATCTAAATGAGCACATCATTTGTTTATCGAAACGGCTGGAATCCTAATAATGAAAAATGTCTTTGGGTCGATGAAACATAAAACTTTTTAACACAATACATTTGGAACATAGAAACTTGGCCGAATTTTTTCCCCCTCTCCCATCATTCACCATCTTTCCTTTATTTACACACACACACACACACACACACACACACACACACACACACACACACACACACATCCTGCTTTACTGTTGGACCCAAATAACCTCTGCTTACTAATGAGAGACCTAGTAGGCCCTCCATTCATCTTAGTGGTGTGTTTGTGTGTACAGTATCATTACTCAGTCCCTGGGCAAATTATTAATGTCTGTCGTTCCAGTTGTTTGGGGCATTAAAGCAGAGGGCTCACAGGAATCCCCCAGAAGAATTATTGTAGTTTTCACCAAACAGAAAAGGGTAAATAAATAGGAAAGCGAGATAAAGCAAAAGCAGGAGAGCTGCCAAGGAAGTGAAGAGGAGCAGATAAGAGTGTATCTTGTGCCGTCTGCGAAAGAAATCCTCCAGCATATATATTTATATATGCGTCTATTGTCTTTGCTTTATAGAATAGGATTTCTCTCTGTCTCTTTTTTTTTCCTTTTTTAAGGAAAGTATATGTTTTCCCCTAGTCTGTTTTTCGTGCTCGCCATCTCCTTTGTTGTTACGAGTTGAAACTTAAGCTCGGAGCTGAGCAGGAAGCACAGACACAAACCTTCAGTGTGCGATGGAGAGGAGAAAGAGTGATGACTGGGTGATAGTTTTAGAAGTCGGAGAGGAGAAAGAAAACACAAAAGAGGGATGGATTGGTGACTGGTGTGAGAGGGAAGTGGTGCTGTGCTGCACTACATGGATCTCCCTTAACCTCTCCTTCACTTCCTAATCACTGTAATACAACATTATTTCTATATTTCTATTATAAATGTAGTTAGTAGCAATGGGGCTAAAATTAGTATCGCAATTTTAATACAAACCTTTCCCAGATACAGCTAAATATGATATGGCATATCATATATATGAATGATTACATATAAAATACTCCAACTGATCTATAATGCAGTGAACTGTGTTCACGTGCATGTATTACATCAGAAAAAGCCATTTTAATAAATTACAATTGGCTTGAAATCATTCAATTAGACAACGGAATCTTGTAGGACAATATCACAACATTGTCATTAAAGGACACATTTTGGAGAATTTAAAGTTGCATTAATATTTTATTTGACCCCTTGGGAGCAGTAGAAACAAGCTGTCAACATAAGACTGACATATCACCTTTTTAAGTTGGCTAACATGTTAGCAAACAGTTGCTTATTTAGACATCTAGCAGATACCTAGCAACATTAGCATCCATGTGGAGTTATGTTTCTGGTCCCCTGACCAATGTAAGTTCCATAACCACTCTCTTTTAGCTCTGGGTTTGTCTCCAACTCCTGAGGGAAACATCTGGCTCTTTAGCTGCTAAATGCTCCACCATGTTCACCTGCTAGATGCTAACTTTGTCTCTCTGCTGCTTGATGCTAGGCAGTAGCAGTTTTTAGTACTTGTAGGTCATTATAGAATTATCTAACCTTTAGAAACTAATTAACTCCAACTTGATCTCTAAACTTCACCTTCTTAACTACTCATTGCCTTGTTTTAATACATGGTGTCCAAACCTCCTCCTTGCAAACCATATTATAACTTATAATGAAATGAATTTCCCTTTAAACATGATGTAATTATATATAGTGAGTTGCTGTGGAGCATGTCCTATTATTTCACATAATGACACATGAACGCGTGAGCATCAGTGGTAAAATGTTTAGAGAGCCGGTTTGTTATTGGGTTTATGAATGACATTATTTGCATGTTCCCTTCGCCGACCTCCACTCATGGATGTAATTGGATTTCTGGAAGTGCCAATACACGTGCATACACAGACATACTGAACAGAACAGGTGCACGTGTGAGATGTGCAATAGTGGCTTAGACGAAGGAGGACTACTAGGAGTGTGATGTTATTACTCTACAGCTGCAGGTTAAGAAAAGCACATACTTTTCTGCTGCAGACATCACTGACTGTAAATGCAAATTAAACAGGATGGTTCCATGTACTTGAAAAGTAATAGTGCATTAATATAAGGAGGCTGTCATGTTGGGTTGAGATGTTGCATATGGGTCCCACCTTTTTCATATTATTTCTTAATTGTCAATCATGTTTCTACTGCAAAAATGCATCCCACTAGGCTCCATTATATGCAATTGCATTTCCTGTTACTCATTTTTGGCAGACAAATAGCCAGCAGAGAACAGTCACTTTAGAAAAAAAGTTTTAATGATAGTGGTGGTGTGATGCTAGTCATTTTTGGAACATTAAAAATCAATTTCTGGATGCTCAAGACCTGATTTACAAAAATTATGAAAAACTACTCTACATAGCATTTGTATATAATTGCAAATCCTATGTTGTAATTAGTTAAGACATGTATCAACAATAAGTAAAAGAGACAAAAACAGTAGTAATGGCACTGCCAACACACTTTAAGTAGTGGGGCCATATACCGGTATTCAAGAAACTGAAGGAAATGGAGTCTGGAGGAGGCGCGGTAGAGAGACAAGAAGGTGGATTGGACAGAGAGATGACTGGGGAATCGAAGAGGAGGGGGAGGGGATGAGGGACTGGAGGTTTAGGAAGAGCAAGAGGGGAATGGAAAGATGTTACAGTATATGGACTACAGGCAGGAGAGGAGGTCAATCGCTGAGACACTGGAATCAACTAGGCCTGCAGTAAATCTGAGGCCTGATGTTACATTTACACTATTCATTTGGCAGATGCTTTTGCCCAAAGAGATGTACAGACAATCCAAGCCACAGGAGAAGCCTTCAAAAATAAGGCTGCAGGTGCATGAAGTAACACATGGCAAATAATAGCAAGAGATATTGCTTAAATAGAGAGCAAGAGCATATTAGATGAGTAGGTACTCTTAGAAGGTCTTCAAGTGATTTTTGGAGAAAGAGTGTGAGTGGTCCACTCAGGAGAAAGGTTTAGATTGAGATTTCCTGTCTATTTCTTTCTCTACGATCATTTGCTGATCGTAGAGAATGAGAAGGCTCAGAAGCCTGAACTGGGGTGGGTACTGTGCTAGTGGCAACTATGTAGGCAAGCACTAGTAATTAGAATTTAATGAGAGCAGCGACAGGGAGCCAGTGGAGAGTATGTCAATATAGTTCAATAAATTAATAAATAGGTTTACTTTAAATTTATTTCAGTGGCCTTCATAAGTACACATTTATATATTTCAGGGGACTTTTATTTCATAATGTCACATTTATTTATTTCCCACTCTATTTATTTCCAGTTCTTATCTTCAAATGAAGGGGCGTGGTTATCTCACCGATTCAGACCAAAGCAACTAGCTCTGACTTTCCATTTCTCCCCACCGCCGAGAGACAACTTTGCCGTGAAGAGAGTGGATACCAGCTCCGGAGATGGACTTTCAGTTCACCGCTGCCAATTCAGCCAGAGATAGCCACGGCCCCTTTAATCTGAATATAAAACAATGGAAATAAATAGAGAGGGAAATAAATAAATCTGAGGTTATTGAAATGAATATTTCAGGGGAAATGAATAAATGTAAAACCTATTTATTGAACTATATTGACTAATTCATATATTTATATTTCCATTTATTTATGTTATATATGTATTCTGCATTTATTTATTTCAGGATGTATTTCATAGGCATATTTATTAATTTATTTAATATCATAATTAGGGCTGGGATTCGATTAAAAAAATTAATCTAATTAATTACAGGCTTTGTAATTAATTAATCGAAATTAATTGCATTTTAATTGCATAAATATTTGACCTGAGAACAGTGAGAAGTAATTTTTTTCACATGGATTTTTAATGTACCATTGAATAATGACTGAATACATAAGCTTAAGCAACAAAATATTGTTTATTTTTGTTCAACCAAGTCCAGCAGACCAGTGCAATTTTTGCCATTAAGTGTAGCAATAGCATATTTAGAAATATAGTACATTTCAGAAATTCAGGTAGCCTATAGGTAGGTAAACCTTCTGTAAACTATGTTTTTTTTAAGTAAAACACAATACTTTCAAGTACATTCAGACTTAGTTACCCTGGTCCTTAAACCAGTCATCTGGTGGAGTGTAGGTTGGGTGTGGGTCCTTGTACTCGGAGTCGGGCTAACGTCCACGCTAGCTGCTAAATGTTTTGCGTTGAGGTGATACTTGAGGCTCGATGTGCTGCGGTGATATGCAAATTCCTTGTTGCATAGCTTGCACACAACCATGCTCTTATTGACGCTTCCATCCGTTCGTTTTTTATAACAACATTTCCCATCCACGGGGCCAACCAAAGCGGTCTCGTCAGCTTCTTTGTTCATGTTCACTGTGGTTTGTTGTTGTCTGAAGCATTGACATATATAAAAGGTCTGAAGTCATGTACGCTAGTTGGTGCTCCAGTATAATCGGTCCGCCGAAACTCATCCAGTGAGAAACGTCCCGCGGTTCAAAAATAAGTGTGATTAAAATGCGTAAAAAATGTTACGTGTTAACGTGTTATTTTTTGTGTAATTAATTAACGCATTAAAGTCTGTAATTAATTAATCTTAATTAACGCGTTAAGGTCCCGGCTCTAATCATAATATCAATCAAATCAAAATTCTTCCAGAGTTCCTGTATGAAACTGCTCACAACCAGGTCTTTGGTGGATTATCTTGAGTAACTGGGTCATGATTTCTAAAAGAGACATTACTGTGGAGTTTTTCAAATGTATTTTTTGAGCACCACAAGCCAAGTACTATCTAGTTCCGTTATATTGTTAGAAAGCAAACATCTCTACGGCAGATATCTCAAACACTGGACAATTCACGTTAAACCAATCTATATTGATACATAGCACAATCGGTAAGAGGAAAAATATGTATTTTGGATTTTTGGGTGAGCGGTTTCATTAATGTTGCTGGGCTAGCGGGTGTGTTCAAGAGTGTCTTTTACTGCCACCGAGAAAATAAATCCCTGATGAGTTAAAATTAGAGAAAAGTTCATAAGTCATTGCAGAAAAACACTGGGGACCAAATAATCTGTCAAGCAGCCAAGAAATGAGTATATTATATGACTACTCGATCTGTAAAAAATAATTTCTTAATAATTCCTTATTATGCTCATTTTTTAATAATTGTATTTAGAGGTTGTACCAGAATAGGTTTACATGGTTTAATTTTTTAAAAACACCATATTTTTGTTGTGCTGCACATTGCTGCAGCTCCTCTTTTCACCCTTTGTGTTGAGCTCTCTGTTTTAGCTACAGAGTGAGGCATCACACTTCAGTTCCATCTTTGTTGGGAGTCGCACATGTGCAGTACCTAGGTAAGGACTACTGGCCAGTCAGAAGCAGAGTAGGGCGGGCACCGACAAGCAAGCTAGTGTGATCCCAAAACAAACCCACGCGTCTGATCCCAAAACACAGGCAAAACAACTCGAACCAGCTTTGCTGGAGCTAGACGTTTCAGAGTGGTAAGTTATTTAAATGTTAAGAAATTAGTCTTTCATACGTCTCCTGGACATGGCGATACAACTATCTGAACTCTTCAGGCCTCCACTCTAACTAGTTTGGTTTGAGGGCGTGCCACAATAGCAGCTAGGCGAGCATTATCACCTGTGTTACAAAGTGATGCAAAATGACGCGCGTTTGTCACAGAAGTAAAGGCTGGACTACAATAGAGCTGTTTTGAGCAGTTCGAGAACAGTGTTTTCTGTAGGTTTTTTCACTTTGTGAACCTATAACATGCACAAAAAGATATATAACACAATAAAGGAAAGGGAAAAGCCCAAAAAGCATAATATGAGCACTTTAATGACCTGTAATAATTTTTTTATTGGCCAGTTCTCGCTGACCTCATGGTTTCTTTTACTGACAGCACTGCAGTTTCGGTGGAATGGCCGCTCTTGATGGACTGGTTTGAAATAATAGGCCCTTTCTGCCATACAAATTCTACAGGGGCACAGTCTGTATGTCTGTCTGCTTTGGAACCTGAAACCAGCCGAGAACATGGTTAATCAGAGGCTGGCTGTCATGGTTTTGGAGTACCAACTTGCATGGTGTTGCGTGGAAACTCACTTAAATGTTAGAACAATTCTCATTCTTTCCCCTGATATAAACACTAAATCATTATTGCAAATATTACAATTTTTTGTATTAAAACCCCTATTGATTTTTACTAGTTCCAAATGGTACACTGTTCTAAACACATACTGTATGTGTGTGTAGAAAAGATTGCCTCCTCTGCACTAAACGTTGACAACCTCTTTAAATCTTCTGAGAAGAAAGGATAATAAAAACTTTAGAGATAATGTGCAAGCACATAAAGGCAATTGTGGGCATGTGCCAGAAAAGTAATATAAGTTACTGCTCCTATAGTGTAATAAGAAAAAAGAAATCGTAACTCTTTAAGCAGCAAGAAATTACTTCAGAGCTCAGGGATTTTAAACTTTGTGGTGAGGCAATACGTATATGGAGCTAGAGTAACTTCAGCACAAACACAAACTCCCAAAAAGTTTAAGGTTTGAGGGAGATGGCAGGTCTTACAGTGCACTTACAGTAGAGATACTGTATGACTTCTGCTGTCTTGGTGTGAATAAATCCAGGTTTATGACCCAATTGCAGCAGCAGCTTAAATGCTTTTTCTTCTTCATAAAAAGTTGTGTGGCACATTTCTTGAAAGGTTACTGCCACCAGCAATCAGTGGAATAATGTGAAACCGTTGTGACGAATGCGTATTATGTAATCTGTGAACACATGCATGTATAGATGTGCATTTAAAAAGGTGCTGTAGGTAGGATTGTGAATTGTTTTATAAGTCTTACCTACTGTACCTTTAAGCATGAGATACAAACAAAATGGGGCCCCATCAGTAAAACCTTAATTCCAGCGCAAGATCGAGTGGTCAAAAACTTTGGCTACCACAGGTTTCCTTTAAGCATTTTAGTTGTAATAGAATAAGATGTAATGGCTTAGGGTTCCTGTCAGAAAAGGCTGTCTGACAAAGTTTAAGTGGTGAAAATATTCTAAACATAGCGTACACTAAAACTGAGTTTTTTTTTTGGTAGCTACAATACACTTTGCTGTGTGGCCCTCTCCACAGCAGAACATTGCTTAGCTTCCATGTCAGTACTGCTTCCTGCTCCTCCAAACTGGGGGCGTGCCGACTGCCATCTTCTATAGGTATTGCACTGACTATAAGTACCTCATACAACCCCACTTCAAAATATCCAAACTATCCCTTTACAGTAATGCACTGTATACAATATGCTAACCATTTATACACATCTTGTATATTTTTGTAAAGTTTTGACTCCTTTACTAAGATTGCATGCTCTATTAATACAATATAATCTAAAAGAATAATGCTCAGACACCTAAATTATCAAATCAAACTGACTCATTGATGTTGAAACATTTCAACATGATTTGTATTCCAGTGTTTGCAGGCTGCATTCAGTGCTGTCTGCCAGCAAAGGCAGGCGAGCAAACTGACTTGTTTGGAGAATAAATGTGTGTGTGTGTGTGCGTGTGTGTGTGTGTGTGTGTGTGTGTGTGTGTGTGTGTGTGTGTGTGTGAGTGAGAGTGTAGAGAAAATAACTTCTTTGAAAGAGTTCCTGATCCCATGTTCCCTCTGCCTATTTCATCTTTACACTTTCATAGAATCCCTTCTTTTCCGGTCTTACCTCCCATTAATCCCCTGTCATCTTTAAACACTGCACACACACACACACACACACACACACACACACACACACACACACACACAACAGTCTGTCTTCCTTATTTCTTCCTTTAGTGATATTGTTTTGATTGTTACAGCACTGTGTTGGCTCGCACATGCACACGCACACGCACACGCAGACGCACACACACACACACAGACAGACAGACAGACAGACAGACAGACACACAGACAGACAGACAGACAGACACACAGACAGACACACAGACAGACTGCACTCACCGGGTAGAGCATGCACCCCATGTAGGCTGACTTCTAGCAGCGGGTTCAAATGCAACCAGCGGCCCTTTGCCGGTGTCGTCCCCTCTCTCTCTCTCTCTCCCCTCTTTTCTGTCCATCTGTACTATCTAATAGAAATATATATATATATATATATATTAAAGCCCAAAAACTAATCTTAAAAAAAGATGACTATGGGAAACTTTGCAAATTTTCAACCAGCTTTGTGTCACTGCAGTGCGGGCAGTGCACGCTGTTTAAAAATATATAAAATGGTTCCCTTTAATGATTAGTTTTCTTACAGAGAGTTAGAGGAAGAAGATCAATACAACTCTGATATCTGTGCGCTAAGTAAGGAGCTATAGCCAGCAGCCGGTTTTTGAAACTTAACTTTAACTGGCTCATTGTACGACATTACTTTGTATCAGGGTTTCTACTTTTCTTGTCATTGGCTATATTGACACTATCTATATACATATACTGTATTAGGTTTTGAATTTTTTTAGGAAATCACTAGTCCTTAGCAAACTGGTCTCCTCTCCCGGACAATTTTACTCCTTAATTTCAGCTGGCATCTACATTTCATCCCCCCGGCAAGAAATTATGAAATGGGATGCTTATCAGAGGGACACATTGCAGAAGTGGACACCAGATGTTCCAACTCTGCAATCTTCATTCTCGCTCCTTCTTGCGGGAAGTGGTTACCTTTCCAACCCGTGAGGGTTTTTTGTGTGTGTGAATATTTTGCCATATTAAGGTTCCATCTTGCCTAAAGCAGTTATGACCAGGCAGGTATTCAGATTGTGCTGTCAGAATTCCAATCAAGCCAAACAGATGTGGACCTCAGGGGAAACTGAGCTCAGAGACTGCAAAGTAGGTAGGCATGGCATTACGGCACAGACTCTCCGGGCTTTCTGTCCTCCCAGGAAAACCTTAATGCGTAATGTAAAATCTTGTGCCGCTAACATCGTATGCAATAGTCTTCCATCGACACTTTACCCTCATCATCATCGAGGAAGAAGAGATCAAGACAGGAACGCTGAAGGCCTCAGAGTCAACACCAACAGCATCTCAAGTCTCTTCTGTCCCCAAGCTTCTATTTAGTTTAACTTGATGGAGGCCCGTCGAGCTGACCTCAGTTAAAATAAAGACACTCGACACTCTCCTGTCTGGGGATATAGTTGATAGAAACCTGCTCCTCAATCTCTACAATTTGCATAAATGGCAACATTGTCACTGAATGTACCTGTCAAAATGGGCCATCACACTGTCCTGGAGTACCAAGTTAGCTAGTAAGCCAGGCATGCTAATGTTAGCAAGTTTCGTTAGAGAAGACAGAGCTGTTTTATCCATTCTTTACACGTAAAGGCAGGGTTAGTAATGTTGAAAAGCTAGCAAGATATAAAACTAGCATCCCCTCAGGGCTCCGTCTAAGCCTCAATTCCCTCTGCCCTCAGGGCTCCGACCCACACACAGACGTGCACGAGCAACGCTGCGTCACTGCTTCAGAGCACAGCGGAGAAAGGACCGCAATTTCACTTCATGTCTAATTCACGGGTAAGCAAACGCCCTTATATTAGCATATCATACTTTAAAACAAACATGACTACTGTTAGCACTGTGGCTACGATGCGCAGTGAGCTCAGGCTCGTATACACAGGAGGGGTAGAGCAGAGCACAGCGGAGTAGGGGAGTTTAATTGATTCTTTCTATAAGCCTATGAGTTATTTATTGCTGTTGTGGTGTAAAGAGCACTTCAAAAAAATATATTAAGAAGTATATATTGGAAATAGTTACCAAACCCTACCTTTAAGCTCTTGGATTTACTACAGTATCACCCCACTGATACTACCACCACCCCCCCCCCACACACACACACACACACACACACACACACACACACACACACAGGCATGCTAGTCACAGCTGCTGTACAATCGCTGTTCAGGGAAGAGGTTTAGCGAACGGTCAGTTATTATTAGCCAGCCCTTGCGAATAATTCATAGGTGTGCATGTGCCTCTTGATGATTACCTGAACAACTTATTATCACTCTTGATGATTGAGTGGCGAAGTTGTGAAGATAGCTATTCAAAGGCCAGCTTTCTTTGTCCTGCGTCCCTCTTTTAGGCTATAAAAAAGGTTTTAAATGATATACTGTGCCTCAGGAATCAAAGACATCCTAACCTTGAATCAGTCCTCCTACTCCAAAAACAACTTTTGTGCTTTTGATTTGATCAACAACACAGCAGCACTGATGTACCACAAATTAAAAGTATTAAAAGGAATTATTATTAATTAAAAGGAGGTCCTCCTTATTCAAATTATTCCTATTATCATAAGCTGCACAACAGAAAGCGTAAAAAATGCAGTTATGCCAGAGTATGTGATAACTATGTAACGTTCTTTTTTGATTTGCACCGTGGAGCTGGTTGTGTGAGTTTATGCCCGCTCTGAAAACCTAATTAGGATGCACTGTGCTGCTGCTCTCTCTGCTCTTATCTCTGGGTAAAAGTCGAGCTGCTGAATTGTGAATTAATAAATAATTTTTTGAAGCACAAAAAGTGTCAAGAAGATTTGGAGAAGAAAAGGCTAAAGGTGGCTTTATTGTCATTTCAAAGCACTTAAATAGACAAAAACAAAATGCGTCCTCGGCATTTAACCCATTGTATACATAGGAGCATATACTGTACATGTTCATTATTCTTTTTTACACACACACACGCACTTTCTTCACAAACTTAATGACTATTACCAAGTAATGGCCAATATAGCCCTCATTAAATGGCTATTTTCTATTGTTAAATGTAATATGGAAATTTTTGATAACCCCAAATGACTCTTTCAGCCATTGTATTGCAGTGAATAAAACCGCCAAAATGAGAACAAAGCTTATAAAGAACTTCTGTGGCTGATCTTCACTGGCCTGCTTTCTGCTCTGTCATGTGTCCATTTATTTCTGTAATGAACAAAGGACTACAGAACAAAGCAGAACAGTGCAGACTTGCAGACCCAGGCGGACCTGGGCCCAGTTTCTGATGTTTACGCACTAAGATTATCAAAGTTGCTCCAAAATCACCAGATAAAGCAGATTTCAGCTCTCAGGAACAACTAGGGAGGGCAACAGAACAGTAAGAAGTCTACACATGGCCTGCAGTACGATTTATGGTCATGAACGACTGAAGAGAAAAAAGTGAATGTAACACAATATAGATTTACCCTATAATGCAATCAGCGCAGCAATAACATTAGCCCCAGACATTCACAGTATGCTACAGAAAGTTATGACAACTGTCTCATTTTCCAGTGAGCATGGGTACCTCAGGATATGTCATAATTATGAGCTAACAATAAATGCAGTGTAAAGTTAAGCAAATTTGTCAATGAATAAGGGCATGGACAAGATATATAAGGAATAACATGAAAATGTACCATGGATATTGTATCCACAATGAGAGAAGTAAGTTTGAAGCTGAGTGTGAAGCGCTGGGGGATGAGGGTCAGCACCCCCAAGTCTGAGGCCTTGGCACTCTGCCGGAAAATGGTGGATTGCTCCTTCCAGTTTGGGAGTGAGTCACTCCCCCTAGTAGGGCGTTTAGGTATGTAAAGGTCTTGTTCAAGACAAGCAAAGCAACAGGCGGATTGGTGCAGTAACTGCTGTCCTGCAGATGCTTTACCAGACTGTGGATGCTGAACCTGAAAACACATTTCCCAATTTCTAAACTAGTAGGTCTATGTTTCAAACCTCACTTAAGGTGATGAGCTTTGGGTAAAACAAAAAAAAAAAAAAAAAAAAAAAGGTTGGATGACGCATCTCCACTTCCTGTACAAAAGTGAAGCCAAATTATCCTGGATACGGGTGCTACCAGCTTGTAATTTTGGAGCCAGAGTCTGCGCAGTAGTGATCGGATGGTGGAGCCGCGGTATTGGAGTCCTGCCCATTCACCCGCCTGACCAATCGTGAGTCTATCACAGCTGTCAATCAGAACGTTTAACTCTGTTTTTATAGCATCAAATAACTAACAAAAGCCAAACTTATCAGAACAATTAACACTTGAACAAAGTAAGTTTCCACATCTATTTTGCCCCGAATCACGGTTGCCCCCCTGCTTTATTCCTCCAATCCCAGGGGCGGTTACTTTTCTCCTTCGTGAGTAAGAGCCTTCCTCATAGGCTCTTTGTTGGCATGGTGACAGGTTGGACGCGTCTTATTGGTTTTCTTCGCTGTCCAATTAGGAAGGACATGCTCTAAATTCTGCCCCCTAGGGGTCATTTGTACCCACAGATCAATAGGATCTAACATGCAGATGTCGAGTCCTTACAAGTTTACAGGAATTAACATTCTATATTCCTAACCCAGACTAAAGTACCAGGGGGTTGGAGACTGATAGAGGCAGAAGTTTATTTCCTGCTGTGTGGCAGAAGGTTTCTCTTTATATGATAATAGTTGGTTTTAACCTAATCAATTTAACCAAAGACAGGAAGAGAGGGGGAGGGAAAGGCTCTGTCTTTACCTATTGTTTACAGAGACAAAAGGTGGTGATTGTGATACCCAGATCAGACTGGACCTATTCTTTTCAGTCAAATACATTCATTCCTATTTTCTGGTTACAGCATACCATTTATTACTTAAAACATAAAACATACATAGTTATTAAAATCAGCATTGTTACAACTTTATTTAACTCAACAATAGCTTCGTCCGATACATTAGATTGCACAGTAGAGTTTTTTTTAGTAACAACTAATTACAATCCCATAAACAAATCAACCAACTCCCTATCCAACTCATTTAAACAGAACAGACTTTGACACACTGTAAAACTCATATCTGTCATTACTAGTCTCCACACACACACCATCTCTTACTCGTCTGAAAAGAAAACATAATTTAACTTTCTCAAACAATTACACTCTGGGAAACTTCTACAATAGAGAGCAAAGAACAGACCCTGGGAACTTGTGCAGCATTTGTTTATCTAGGCTGTGCTTTATCACAGTTTACATCACATAGTTGCAGTGGTATTTCGCTTTAGTTACCAGCAGCACACATACATTCTGCAAAAAATATTGCCTGCTGCAGAGATGCAATCGCTTCAATTTGAAATCGCTCTGTAAAAAGTCACATTGGCATTTCTCACATGCACCTAAACTATGTATTTATGGACTTTAAATTAGATTGTTTTCTGTATTTATGGCTGTTTTTTTTCTGTAACTGATACTGTAACAATCCTGCCACACACACACACACACACACACACACACACACACACACACACACACACACACACACACACACACACACACACACACACACACACACACACACACACACACACACGGTGCCTATAGATTACTGAAGCAGCAGCTAAACTGCTCTTTTACCTCTTTTTGGAAGACTGTTAACGAACATGTACACTGTTGATTAGACCATAAATGTACACCATGAAACTAAAACAAAAGCTTGTGATCAACACGTGGAATCAATAATAGTTAAAATTCACTCTTAATCAACATTGCCAGGATGATCGGGGCATCAGATACTTGACACAATTTCAGGAAAAAGTAGAACTAACAGATCCTGCTTTGTGCCTAGCATGCTGCCTTGCCCTTGGGGCTCTGGTATTGATCAGTCTCTCCGTTTTACCACAATACTCAAACCTCAATCGTCTCTATCTCCTCCTCTATGTGTCACTCTCTCTGTCTCCTAGCTTGTCCCTCTTTCTCTCTCGCTCAATGCGCCATTAGTGCTGTGGACAGCCGTCAGGGATGCCAGGAGCTGCTGGGTAAAACACTGAACAGAGCTGACAGCAGGAAGAGTGCAGAGGGCAAGGGAAGAAATGTACCAGACGGATGAGAGCAGAGAGAAGTCAGGTAAACTGGATGGAGGCATCGCCTTGCCGTGAGGACCTTGAAAGCACAAACACACTATACTCTACACTGTAGACTCTACAGTATGCGTTGTATCTAGGTTGACAGAGAGAGTTTGAGTTCTCTGGGAAATTTAGGTTCTGAATGTACTTTCTCTGCAACTTTTTCTGCTAGGATGCCTTCACTTTTTCTTTCCCAGACAACTCACTTTTTTTAAATTGGCTTTGCAGGAGCAAATAATAGATTGATAGGGCTGGCTGGTAGTATACTATGGACTTGGATTTGTGCCATTAAGTATCAAATAAAACTCACTAACTGAAGCAAAAAACTTATTAAGGCTGCTACACACTTGGGGCGTGATGGATAAACATGAAAATGCAAATGCAAATTTGCAACAGTTGTTCAATAAAAGTTTTAAATATTCGCGCCAGCTCATCTACCGTGTTGGTGGGACAGTTTGAGGTCCTTCAGGGGACGCTGATGAAGAGAGCGTGAAAGTGATGGGAGATGCGGTGTGAGCGGACGAGAGAGAGCGATCGGAGCAGAGGAGAGTTAACGTTTGGCGGTGTAAATATACACTTACCATTCTGATACATCAGACTCAACAGCTGAAACTATAGTTGCAGATCGTGAGCTTGCAGAGCTCTGCAAGCAGGCTGGCCCTCCACAGAGCCTATTGGACACAGCTGCCAGCGCCCCCTGATGGCCGTCTGCGAGAAGGCCATCCCACTGTTTGCTTGCAAATTTAACAAGTTTTGTTTGAATGTAATGGCTTAAATCTAATTCCATAATCCAGCTCCCAGCGCTTAAGGGGAATACCTACCCTCTCCGAGTTCATCTCAGCCTAATCTTATTTATTGCCATTTTATGTTTCTGTATTCAAGGATGTCACCGATCCATCTGCAGTCAGTCAACGGTCTCAGATGCAATGATATATGTGCGGCCATATCCTTACATAGTCAACTGAAACTGAAATCTGCTATCTAGTTCAACACACGCTCAGCTAGGATTTTAAAGACCTTGTAGTGTATCCTGTGACTTAAACAAAGAACAACTGATAAAGGAGAAGAACAGATGCCAGATAAAGATTACTGAGATGATGGAGGCAACAGAAACAAAAAATTACTGAAGTAATAAAGACCTATTCATTAAAAAGAGGTTAGACAACCT